>NW_027397124.1:6507703-6672255 GCF_003265705.2 Callorhinus ursinus | reverse complement strand
TCCTCCTCCTCCTCCTCCTCCTCCTCCTTCTTCTTCTTCTTCTTCTTCTTCTTCTTCTTCTTCTTCTTCTTCTTCTTCTTCTTCTTCTTTCTTCTTCTTCAACTTATTACTTTATTCACAGTCCTTCATTCACTGGAGAATGAGTTATGGAATATCTCTCATGAGCCAAGCACTGTTTTAGATGCTGAGGTTGGATAGTGATGAACGTGACAGACGGAATTTTTACAGTCATGATTTTATATCCCAGGAGGCTTCAGATTGTATATTACTTAGTGGACTTTATGTTTGGTGAAGTCAGTACCTTAAAGAGACTTACTTGAGTTTTACTACTTTTTTGCCAGCTTTTTTGAGGAATGATTGACAATAAAGGGTATCTATTTAAGGTATACAATGGGGTGTTTTGATATAGGTACAACTTGTGTAATGATTACTACAATCAAGCTAACATTCATCTCCTCATATAGTTATCATTTTTGTATGTGTGTGTGGTCAGAACACTTAACATCTACTCTCTTAGCAAATTTCAAGGATGTGAACTACTTTATAGTAATGTAATGTAATTATAGATTATGTAATTCTGTATAGTCCATATAAATATGTGTATGTATGTACAGTTGTATAGTTAATTGTATAGTTAGTTGTATAGTTATTGTTAATGCAATGCTGTACATTAGATCTCTAGAACTTCTTCATCCCATAAATGAATGTTTGTACCCTTTGACCAACAACTCCCCAGTTCCCCCATTTCCCAGCACTTGGCAATCACCATTCTACTTTCTGTTTTCCTAAGTTCAACTTTTATAGATTCCACATATAAGTGGTACTATGCATCACTGCCAAAATTTGTTATCTTTTGTGGGTTTTTTTGATGATAGCTATCCTAATGGGTATGAGCTGATAACCCATTGTGGTTTTGATTTGCATTTCTCTGATGATTAGTGATATTGAGAACATTTTCACATACCTGTTGGCCATTTGTGTCTTTTTTTTTTAATTTTATTTTATTATGTTATGTTAGTCACCATAAAATACATCATTAGTTTTTGATGTAGTGATCCACGAGTCATTGTTTTCATATAACACCCAGTGCTCCATGCAGTACGTGCCCTCCTTAATACCCATCACCAGGCTAACCCATCCCCCCACCCCCCTCCCCTCTAAAACCCTCAGTCTGTTTCTCGGAGTCCATAGTCTCTCATGGATCATCTCCCCTCCGATTTCCCCCCCTTCATTTTTCCCTTCCTTCTCCTAACGTCCTCCCTGCTATTCCTTATGTTCCACAAATAAGTGAAACCATATGATAATTGACTTTCTCTGCTTGACTTATTTCACTTAGCATAATCTCCTCCAGTCCCATCCATGTTGATGTAAAAGTTGGGTATTCATCCCTTCTGATGGCTGAGTAGTATTTCATTGTATATAGGGACCACATCTTTATCCATCCATCTGTTGAAGGGCATCTCAGCTCTTTCCACAGCTTGGCTATTGCGGACATTGCTGCTATGAACATTGGGGTGCATATGGCCCTTCTTTTCACTACATCTGTGTCTTCTTTTGAGAAATGTCCATTCAGTTCCTTTGCTCATTTTTAAAATTATTGTGTTTTTACTTTCAAATTGTAGGAGTTCTTTATATATTTTAGGTATTAATCTTTTATCGGATATATGGTTTGCAAATGTTGTCTCACATTGTGTAGGTTGCCTTTTCATTTTGTTGATTGTTTCCTTAAGGCAACTAACCTTGATTTAGTTGATAATGAGACTTATGAGCAGACTTGTATGGGACCAATGTAAGACAGAAGATCAATCAAGAAGTGGTGTGTAGGAGAGGAGGATAGAGATATTGGAAGGAAAGAGACCCATTAAGATATTGCTGGAATGGTCCAAGCCAGACATAAGGGCCTGACCAAGGCAATGCTAGTAGAAAGGGCAGGAGGCACTATGATGAAATTATTGATTGTTCCTGGCAACTGATTAAGGGGTGAAAGTGAAAGGCCTGGATCATCCAGGGCCTGAATCATTTTAGGAAGTATGGAACTTGACAACCCAAACACAACATCTAAGTGGGCAGTTGGAAACCAGGACCTAGATCTCAGGAGATGAGTTGCAGGTGGATCTGGGAATTAGAGATCACTCTTAACTGATTTGACCCAGATTTGGAGTCATGAAAGAGGGTGACATCACCAAGGGATAATGAGTGGAGCAAGAGAAGTAGATCAGAAAGAGAATTTGGAAAATGTTTACATTTATGTAGCCCTTATAGGAGGAGAATACTTGGACCAAAAAACAAAAATGAAAACAAACAATCCCTGCGCCCTGCAGGAAACAATGCACAGATGCAGAAAAATAAAGGGAGAAAAGATGTCAACATGCTGCTGAAGAGACTGGATGCAAAAGTGTGCAGTGAGTTTGGTCATTGGGGGCCATTTTTAACTGATTGTTAAGGATCAAGAAAGGAAAGCAAATGGCAACAAGCAGAGCAAAGAGGGTATGGGGGAAAATCCACAGCACATGTGAGAACTATGGAAGCAAATGAAGGACAGGAACGGGCAGGCACTGAAGGTAGAAGCCAATTTAGGAAAGGCTTTGTTTATGATGGGGAGGTCTGAGCACATCTGCCCCCATAGAAGGGGGCAGAGCCACTGGAGAGAAATCAACTGTGCAAAGGAACAAGAGCAGAGAACTGATGGAGCCAAGGCGTCAAGAGGTCAGAAGGGATGGAAATGAGAGCTGGTGCAGCCTGACAGCCTTTAGAAAGAGAGTCGCTAATCACCTGTTTGTCAACACTGACATATTTACCTATCTTGTCCACACTTCATAGTGTGGCTTCAGGAGCAGGACAACCTCTTCCAATCGCTCTGCTTCTCTGGGTCTGATATCTAGCCTGATAGCTGGAAAAAAGGAGGGAGGCTCTTAATAAAAGCCCTGATGATGGTAATGGTACCTATTCCCATTTTCCAGACAGTCCATGCATTCTTAGCCTATTTTTGAGCAGAAGGTGGGGCAGGTATTGTTCTACTAATTGTGAGTGCCAAAAATGGGAGCGCAGATTTGGAGGTTAAGATCAAAGTCACATAGCCAAGAAAGGGGGCCATGTTTCTGTTTGTCCCCTAGATAGCCCCACATTGCTTTGCAAAACCAGTGTGACATAATCACCCCCCCAACACACACACACACACGGACACACACACTCAACCAAAGGAACAGCTTTCACAGAATGCTAACAGTTCCAACAAAAATACTTGAACTTTCTGTAGTTCCTTTCTTTTTTTTTTTTTTAAGATTTTATTTATTTATTTGACAGACAGAAACACAGCGAGAGAGGGAACACAAGCAGGGGGAGAAAGCAGGCTTCCCGCGGGTGGGGAGCCCGACATGGGGCTTGATCCCAGGACCCTGGGATTGTGACCTGAGCCAAAGGCAGACGCTTAACAACTGAGCCACCCAGGCGCCCCTCTGTAGTTCCTTTCATCCGACCCTGATATTTTCCTTGAAAATGAACCACAGTAGCTCCAAGGAGCATGGAGAAAGGGAACAGATGGACAATGAGATAAAGGAGTTTGGATTTGCCTAAGAAATATAATTAAACCTTGGGATGTCCAGGCTTTTCCAACTATATAAAAACTGCCAATAATCTTTTTAATTATTAGAAATTCCTCTTAAATAGTCATCTCTCTGGATGATGATAAGATAGGGGTTACTATGTACCAGGGCACTCTTTCCATCTCTTTATATATATAATCTCACTTGATCCTAGCAAGAATTATGTGGTGAAGCTATTTCTACCTTTCTCCTCATTTACAAATGAGGAAAACTCGCTTGGAGAATGTGAGGTTGCTCACACTTACAAGTGGTGGGGCTAGGATTTGAACTCTGCAAATCTCACACCAGAGCCTGCATCTCAACCACCATACAAGGCCATGTCTCCAGAGACAGCATGAGTCACTTTCCTTCATTATACTGGAAAATTATGAAACCTACTTTGAATTTCATAAAGACATCTCTACATATGGTTAAGAGCCACTTGTTTAAATGAGCATGTTACCATGTCTTTTTTTTTTCCTACCCAATGAAGAATAGTGGAGGTAAGTCAGTCATTTTGGCTTTAAAAATAAGCTAACTCAGTGGTTTACCTGGCATACCACCACCATTCCTGTCCTTAGCATATATGAAGGCAGCAAAGTGTGCTTGTCACTTCTGATCTTAAAATTACCGAACAAGGCAGTAAATGCTCAGGCTACAGAACAATGTCAATCTCAAGAGCAGCAACTCGCCAAATGGGAGAAAATATTTTCAAATCATATATCTGATAGAGGACTAATATCCAAAATGTATAAGGAACTCCTACAACTCAGTAGCAACCCCCCCAAGCAATCCAATTAAAAAATGAGCAGAGGGGGGTGCCTGAGGGCCTCAGTCAGTTAAGTGTCTGACTCTTGATTTTGGCTTAGGTCATGATCTTAGGGTTGTGGGATCAAGCCCTGCACCGCGCTGGGTGCTTAGCCTGCTTAGGATACTCCCTCTTCCTCTCCCTCTGCCCTTCCCATCCCCACTCATGTCCTCTCTCTCTCAAAAAGAAAAAAAAAATGGGCGGAGGATCTGAATAGACATTTTTTCCAAGGAAAACATACAGACAGCCAACAGACATGTGAAAAGATGCTGAACATCACTCATCATCGGGAAATAAAATCAAACCGCAGGGCGCCTGGGTGGTCAGTTGGTTAAGCGACTGCCTTCGGCTCAGGTCATGATCCTGGAGTCCCGGGATCGAGTCCCGCATCGGGCTTCCTGCTCGGCAGGGAGTCTGCTTCGTCCTCTGACCCTCCCCCCTCTCATGTGCTCTCTCTCTTTCAATCTCTCTCTCTCAAATAAATAAATAAAATCTTTAAAAAAATTCAAAACCACAGCGATATATCACCTCACACTTGTTAGAATGGTTGTTATAAAAAAGACAAAAAATAAAAAGTGTTGGTGAGGATATGGGAAAAAGGGGAACCGTTGGTGGGAATGTAGATTGGTGCAACCACCATGGAAAATAGTATGGAGGCTTCTTGTTATTCTGCCAACAGGGGCACCTAAGGGAGATTGGCAAGTGAGAGGAGGGCGAAAAGGGCTCCCCTCCTAGTTTCCAGTTCTAATCACTGTTGCCGTCACAGCAGGAGAAAGCAGGCTCTACTTGCCCACTTCCTGACTGCTGCCAGCACCAGCCATGCTCATGCTGTGCCTGTCCAGAGACGCCAGCAGCAGCTAGACTCTCAGCTGGGCTGTCCTCTCTCACGCCCTGCACCAGTCCCCTGGGAGCATTTGAGCATCTGCAGGGCACACTTTCAGCAGCACCAGTGATCTGAATACCCACTGGGTTATGCCTCCATCCAGAGATCCACACTGTGGATATAAGCACCTCCAGACAGAAGCTCACCTCCAAATCTGGTGGTCAGCCTCGATGCCTTACTCAGAGGTCAAGGCACCAGCAGTGTGAGGCTTTCCTCTTAAGATCTCCTCCCCAGAGCCTGGTATGCTGTCTTCAGAGGTTGGGGTATCAGCTGTGCAGAGACACCTCCCTCCCCAGAGGTTTGGGTGAGCCCCTCCTCCAAAACCTGGGGCCTGGTAACAATACCTCCTCCCGTTTTCCTACCAGCCCTGCATGGTAGTTCCGCCTGTGCAGGATCTCTGGCTTACTTTAGCATCCATATGTTTTTCTTTCAGCCTTCCAATGCCCACTTTACAGCTTTTGTGCATTGCAATACCTAATGTGCTTTCTCTTTTCCTGACTAGAACCCAACTGATGTTGCATTTAGGGTACCAGAAGGAGGGTGTCCCAAGAAACAGACCCTCAAAATGGGAATTTGCAGTTGATTTGTCCCTGTCTTTGGCCTTGAAAGCAATGCTGAGCCCCTTGCCAATGAAACACTGGGTATTGGTAATTCATGCATGCTCAGTGGCATCATGATTAATTAATATTATCTACGGTTGCTTGCAGCAAAGTGGCCAATGAAGGCAAGGTTTTGAGAAACCAGATGGCTGCTTCTGACTATACTGGAGAATTTACAGGAAGAAAATGACAAGGTCAGGTCTTTAAACTTTCAGCTCTGTTTCTTGGTAGAATAACACACAGTATGTAGGGTGTGTATTTGCTCCAGAATCTGAAGGTAATTCTACTTGTAGGAGGTACAAAGTGCAACTCTTATCTTTCACTTTGGAGATGATATCCTGACATGCTCTTGAGTGCTGAACCCCCTAAAAATGAGAAGAGGTATGGTGGTGGACATCTTAGAATGAGCACAAAGTGAGAAGCTAGTTCTGTCCTATGTGAATGCAGCTGAGTGGCATTTGCAAGAGGCTCTCAATAAGCAAATGAATAAGATGACACACTCTGTGGATGCTGGCCAGCTTTTCCCCTCAATCACAAGGTGCTTAGTCAATGGGCCTATGTTTAAAGTGGCCATGTTGGCAGGGATGGAAGCCCCACATCTTTTCCCAACATGGACTTTTCCTCACCAACGTTAATCTGGCTGCTGCCACTGCAGAGGGCCTAACCTGCTGATAGCAGAAGTGTGTACTGAGCCCCTGATATGATGTCCTTCCTGAAGGCCATCTGCAGGCATGGTGATTATGTTGGATCCCTTCAACTCTATTAAGGAGAGAGAAGCAATTTATACTATTGGAATAAGCCCTTATTCTAGACGAGGGTTTGTCTTTCGCCTGTAATACTTCTGCAACATGGTGCTGTTTCTCCCATAACCAGAGTATAAGGGTCTAGAAACCAAGAGATGAAGATAGACTTGGCTCCTATCCCTAGCAAACCCGCAGGAGAAATGTTCCTTCCCATGTCAGCAACTTTGGGTTTAGAGGTCTAAGTTAACAACAGATGCATGCTTCCACTGGGGCCACAATGATTCCACTGAATTGAAAGTCGAGACTTTCACCTGGACATTTTGGGCTTTCATGCCACTGAACTAATAGGCCACTGGCTGGGACAATTGATACTGCTTACCAATCAAAAAATGTTGCTGCTACACTCCAGGGACAGGAAGGACTATGTCTAGAGCCTAGAAGATTCTCTGGGGGCAGCTCTTAGTCCAATTGCTGATGGAAAATGCTAGTAACCTAAGAACAATAGGACTATACAAGATTCAGTCCCTTAGAAATAAAAGTAAAAGCAACAAAGTAGAGAACGCTGACCAACTGAGGGGCTAACCGGCTGTGGGGAAATCGCCTGTAGAATGAGAAATGGAAGAGGGAAGTTCTAGAAACCAATAATGGTTGTGTGTCTGATACAGAAATGAAGACTGTAGCAGTTGTGCATTGTCCCCTTTGCTTGTTGTTGCATCATTTTATGTAAGTCTTGCTGTTGATGTTTGGCTTTATAATTTCACTTCTAGGTTATGGAAGGGCATGTGGTATTCTGACTGAAGTAGAAAAGGAATTCGCCGAATCTGAGATGGGTAGAGGACAGTTGGGACCCTGTGTTTCACCTTTTTGGGGAGAGAGTGAGAGTGTCTTCATTTGTAAGAAAGACTGATACATTTTACAGGGCATAAGCAAGTTGTTATTGTCTGAACTCTCAAGTGAGGGTAGAAGGTTGTGTATGGATATTGCTGGCCAAAGGACTCCTGTCTGTTAGCCTGAAACCATTCTTTCATACTCTGCTCTGTGACTTTGGGGCTGAAATCCTGCAAACTGCATTTCCCAATCTCCCTGGCCAGCTTCCTACTAGATCTTTTAATGTTAAGTCCTAGAGGAGAGTTGGAAGGTGGAAGAAGAGGAGGAAGGGACCTCCTGTAGACTCCTACCTCCACATGTGTGGATGTCAGCGGGGTGGGACTTTCCTCAAGAGGTCTGTGCAGCAGTCCTGCAAGGCCCCTCATCCCAGCCCATAGTTTGAAGAGGTGATGACCTCTTCCATTTTATTCCCCCAAACTGCTTCTGCAGTTATCAATTTCTGGGTTATTCTAGCATCTCCATTTTGTTCTTCAGCCTTCCAACACCTGTGTAACCATTTTCCTGTATTACTCAATCCTCTCTGTTGGGCTGTGTGGTAATTGATATACGGTGTATGATTTTGGCTTTCTTAACTGGACTTCACTCTTACCACTCTCTACCCTACTATAACAGTCACGGTTATCTATCTATCCATCCATCCATCCATCCTTCCACCTCCTATCTAACATATCCTAATTAATTAGCGAGGATTGCAAGCAAGATGATTTTCATGAAGAATTCTTGAGTGAGGTCAGAGAGCTTACAGCAGAATTCTAAAATGACAGAACTTGCCTTTGCCTCTTCTCTCCTTCTTTGGTCTTGTCCCTTCATCCTGGACCTCCAGAATTCCAATGTCCCCTCCCTTCGAGATCTGTGCTTTCTTCTTTTAAACGTAACTAACATATGAAAGCTTATGGAGAATGGTGAAGGAATCATTGGTACTTTAAAAAACACCCTTGAAGCTGCCAAAGTTTTTTATACTCAAAGGAACCCAGCAAAGTGTGATGGTAACATGACCTGGCAGGTTACTATGGAAGGGTTACACTAGTCCATCCTGATCAAGAGATTGAGTGGGTCCCATGGTAGTTTTCTGAAATTTTGGAGCCTCTGGAGTGGATGACATGCAAAAATCAGACAAAATAAATGACTTTTCAGGAAGATAAATCAAATGCAAAATACTTCAGCACTCTTGTACTTGGTATTCTCTTCTTGGTAACGTCAAGGAGAGAGAATGGCCAAAGACTGGCAGCCTGAGTGTGTGTAGAAACCAAGGGCTCTGTCTTTATGTTATTTACTTTAAAGTAGGTCAGTTAGGATGGTTCTGCTGTAAGTAACAGACAAGCCACTTACAATTACTTAAGTAACCTAGCACTCCATCCCTAGATATATATGCAAGAGAAATGAAAAAAATATGACCGCATGAAAGCTTCTACATGAACATTCATAGCAGTACTATCCATAATAGTCAAAAGGTAGAAATGACCAACATGTTCATCAAATGAGGAGTGGTGGTGTATCCATACGCTGGAATAGTACTCAGCTATACGAAGGAATGAAGTCCTTATATGTGTTGCCATATGGATGATGCCTGAAAACATTATGCTAAGTGAAAGAAGCCAGGCACAAAAGAGCAATTTATTATATGATTCCATTCATTTGAAATGTCTACAATAGGTAATTCCATAAAGACAAAATAATGGTTGCGTAGGGCTGCAGGGAATGGGAGGACTGGGGAGGTGAGAACTAAAACGTATATGGGGTTTCCTTTGCAGATGGTGAAAATGTCCTACCAATGATTTATGGTGATGGTGGTGCAACTCTGTGAATATATTAAAAACCATTAATGGTGCACTTTCAGTTGGTGGATTCTATGGTATGTGGATTAGATTTTAATTTATTACCAAAGTAATTACTTAAATAATAAGGGAATTTATTTCTTTTATAACAGGTTGTCCGGAATTAGGTCAGTTTAGCAGTTGACTAATTCAGTGGTCTAACCACGTCATCAGAGCCCTAGGTTCTCTTCATCTTCCTGCTCTGCCATTTTTAGTTGGCTGCCCTCATGGTTTTATGACAGCGACAGCAGCTTCAGACACCCCGGGGTCAGAAAAGGGAGGGTTCTTTTCTTATGTCTCTTTATATCGGGAAGAAAAGCCTTTGCCAGTAGTATCCAAGCTTACCATCCATCATACCTCAAGGACTAGAACTGCTCTCCTACCAAACAGTAATCCAGTCCCAGGAAGGGGAGGGGTGTCACCCTGACTGGGTTAGTGCCATCAGGTTCAATCCTGAGTCCTACGGAGGAGAGGTGGTTGCTGGAATTTAACCAGGGCTCTGTCAGCGTGGACGAGGGGGACGATGGCTGCAGGGAGGCAGTGCCAGCAACTGCCAAAGAGGATGTAGAAAACAGCATTTTCTTGCAGGAAGAACGGAATCAGAGATAGCTATGAATTTACTTCTGTCTGTCTGTCTGTCTCTCTATCTCTGTCACCTACCGACCGACCTACCTATATACACACAGATTTAAAATGCCTACACTTTTGACTTCTTGTAACTAAAGGGTGTGTGTTTCTACTTTTTTTAATCTTCTAAGATTTGCCTTTCCATCAAAGCATCCCCCGTCGGGGAAGATTAGAAGGACTCACGCTGACGTGAGCTGGCTCAGCGGGCACGCCCGGCCTCCGAGGGGCGTTGTGCTCCCATGCCAAGTCTGCCCGGCTGCCTCTGCGGGCACAATTCTGGCTGAGCAGGAGCAAGCCAGGAGGGGAGGGCACTTGGCTAAGGTCTCCGTGGGGTGAAGTGCACACCCTCGGTCTTGGCCTTGTCCACCCCTCAACCGTTTCCAATCCTGGTCGCTGCCTTTGCCGACACGGGCAAGGGGTCCCCGTGAGCTGCCCTGTGACATGTGGTTGTGTTTAACTCTATAGAACTTTGAACCAACCTCAAGCTGCGCCAGTGGGGAGATCAAAGTCAATAAAGTGTATGTATTTTATAAACGGTGAACTTCTGTGAAGAAACCAAACTCATTTAAGCCAAAGCCAAGGAGAGTGTTATGTTTTGACTGATGCATAAAACAAAGAAAGAAGGTTGTTTCCCCCTGTGTGTTATTTGGGGTTTTCTTTTTTTTTTTAAGACTGTTTATTAAAGTCCATACTTTAAAATAAACATAGAGAACTCTCGTGTTCTTTTTGTAAACACATCGGAGTCCTTTGAAGCCATGGATAATGAGTATGATAGCAGATGACTGTTTATCCTCTCCTGGGCTCCATGTTTAGTTAGCTGGGTCTTGAAAACTTTAAACCTCCTTCTCCTTGAGAGAGATTTTCAGAATTGACTCTGGTAGAGCGGGGGAGGGGGGACCTCAGGAGTTAGTTAATATCTATATTCAAACTTCTCTGCAAACACCGTCCTCCCTCCGCCTCCCCCCCCCGGGGGGGCCCCCAGCCTGGGCCACCGGCTCCTCTTTCCCTGTGTTAGCATCGAACCAAAACCCACTGGAGTCCCCCTCCCTGCCTGACCGGGTCCCTTCCCAGCCTCTCCACACAGCCGCATGCTGGTACATGTTGGAACCTTGTCTCGGGCAGGAGAGGACCCAGAGTTTGTGACACTTGCGGATTTCTGGGGTGTGACTAGTTCCACCGTGGCCCATGGCAAGCCACCCATGTCACCAATGGAGCACTGGGTACGGAGAGATGGGCACAGTGCTTGGGCAGCCGGCCTCCATTGGGCACCACAGCCTCCACCTCTGTACTCCTCTGCCCACATTTCCCTCCTACACCTGGGAGTCAGCAGACTTCATGTCAGTAACTGTTTCTAAGGGGCAGTTTCCCCCACTGTGGGGAAACGTTCTCTTCTTGTCCGAATGGCCCTCTTCTTGTAGTGCAGAGATACTGACTTCCATTTTCCTTGCTCCCCCAGCCTGCAGAGATCTGCCGGGCTATTCTGGTCACTTCCTTTGGACAGTTCCTTGAATTGTTTTGATGCCATTGTATGATTCACCGAGTCCAGCTTCCTTTCCCTTCTGAGGCAGCTGGGAAAATCAGGCTCCCTTCATATTTTCCTCTGATAATGGCTGTATCCTGAAGTCATTCATACTCGACTGGGCAGGGGGTGGTGTGAGCTGTGGGCCCAGCGCCCAGGTCTCCCAGGCATCAGCGATGTTCCTTGATGGGTGGGAAGCCCTTCTGGCAGGTGTCTGGGGTGAGGCAGGTTTTCCACTCAGTGTCCAGGTGTCGGGAGGTGGGTGTGGGACCCACAGCCTGGCATCCACCTGGAGGTAGGACATCTATTCAAGATGATGAGAGCTTGCTCCAAACACATGACCACAGATCTAGACATCATGGTTTAAAGGCCGGAAGCTCGAGTCGTGCCTTGAGAGGAGACTGGACCCTCCCCGATGATCCATGGGGCTAGCAGGGGCATTCCGGGGGCCAGACAGGGCCGGGAGACAGCTCTGGCCTGGCCATCCTTGCCTCTCGGAGTCTGACTCCTTCCTCAACAGCTCGCTGGGGTTAAGAAAATCATCTTAGAAATCAAAGATGTCAGGATTTTCTTAGGACCATTTGGATCCAGGTACCCACCGTGGCTTCTCAGCCGAGGTGGGAACTAAGATGAGAGGTGGCGAGAAAACTGACCATGGCATCCTCCCACCCGGCCACGCTGTGATTCTGTGAGCACCTGCTGCCTGCTCGGGGTTCCGAGGGGAAGGGAGAAGGGGTGATCCTTTGGAAGGGCTTATACCCACGTAGTTGGAAGTAGGGGGAGAAAATAAAGCCCCACAAACAGAGTGACAGCTTTGCCCTGTTCCCTCCTTGCCACTTCCGGTTGATAACTGCTGTGGACACTGATCATAACAGCAGGAAGAGAGCTCAGCTATTGCCCAGTGAGTACGTGCAAACCGCCCTGCACCTGTTACCCCATTTAACTAGTGCATTAGCCCAGTGACATACGTGTTTTGTTATTATTCCCATTTTATAGCCAGGAGACTGAGGCTTACAAGGAAAGTTACTAATTTGTTCAAGGTCACAACAGAGCTGAAGCCTGAGCCTGAATTTAAGTGGCTTCAAAGGTTTTCTTCCTGTCACTATACAACCATGCTTCTCTGAATCCCATTGTGTGTGTGTGTGTGTGTGTGTGTGTGTGTGTGTAGTGTGCTAGGATTCCTGTTCTGGTCATGTCCTCCTAGAACATACTCGTAACAAGACCATGTCCTAGCTTTGGTACCATGCTCAGCCAAGCCTGGGATGAGAGGAGGAACAGAATGTCTCCCACTTTTGCCCCAGAGACCCAGCGGCCTGCAGGTTTCCCAGAAGAAGTAGCGCTAAGTGCCCAGCAGGCTCTAGAACTGTCCCCATCTCTCCCAGTTTCCACCTCTCCTCTGGAGTCCTTGTTTCCAGCTGGCTGACTCAAACCTGCATTCCTCTGTCCCATCTAATCTTTTCGGGGGCTGACCCAGCCAGATGGCCAGACTGGCTTTTCCTTTCACTTTGGCCCTGGGACTCTGAGCCTGGGCCCCATGCCTCCGCTCATGCTCTGCAGTCTACACGCGAGGACTGCTCTGCTCCTGGACTTGGCTCGTCGCCTGCCAGGCCACACACTGCCGGGAGGAAGGCGGACGGAGGCCCAGTCGCTTTGCTGCTCCATTCTTCCCTGTCCTCCGTGCCTGACTGTCTCACTGATCCAACTGGAGTGTGTGATTGCTCCTCCTCGTGGTGGCAGCACACATCCAGCCATGGCAAATCAGCTCCGCTAATTGGTCAGTTAATTAGTGAACATGGGTGCTAATTCCCAGTGCAGAAGATGAGACAGGGACCGGGTCTGTATGTGGCCTAGCTAACCAGGGGTGACTCGGGGAAAATGACTTACCTCTCTCTTCCTGTTTCCGTATCTGCACAATGGAGAGATAATAATAGAATTTACCTCATGCAATTGTTTCAAGGATTAAATGAGCTAACATATGCAAAGTGCTTAGAACAATGTTTGGCACAGGGTCATCCCTATCTAAGTCTTAGATAATTCATATTATTGGACATACGTTACTTCACTTCCTCTGGGGGTCCTAATTTGCGGTCACTGAGCAATGGATGGCCAGATCACCGAACCAAAATAAACTAATTTTCCCCATTAGTTCAAACCACATTAGTAACCAATCAAATTCATAGCATGGCACTTGGCTTAATTAGCTCTGGCTGGCTCTTAATTCCAGTTGACCCAGAATTACTGGACAGTGTCCAGGGGTCTGAATCAGTTAAGTGTACCTCCTAAAGTAAGAAGGAACTTTTAGCAAAGAGATCATCTGGTCTTTTAAATTCTTAAAATTCCCCGTGTAGTTTTGGACAAATCACACAGTCCTCCTGCCCACCCAACGTTATCGTATCCAGATGGTCTCATGAGTGCTCAGCATTTTCAACGAGCTATAATGGGAATATATCTTAAAAATCAGAAAGAATAGCCCCTGCTTGCAAGTCTAGTATGTAGACCACAAAATAACAGTAAATTCCAAAGCAAGTAGTCAGTAGCATAGACTGAAAAATGAGCAATGTGTGATGAGTAACTTAACCAACTCAATATAACAAATCCAGTGGAGCTTTGATGCTCCAAGCTGGTGACCTGTTTGAGCCCACTGTTTGATTTGCAGTATCTCTGGTCTCCGCTGGGTTGGCTTGGGACCTGTGTGGGGCAAGGCAGATTCTCAGAACCCTGGCGGGAACCCTGGCCCTCCTGCCATAGCGGCTCTGAGCTCAGGAACGATGCTGCTGGTGTCTCCCAGGACAGGCAGCCACGCTGCTCTGGTTTACTTAAGCTTACCACTGTGGTACTGCTGGTGAGCTGTCCAGAGAGCCAAGTAAATAAATAGCCTGCTCACCGGGAGGACAAGAAGTTCTCGTCCTTCCACCGTGGAGAGGAAGAGTGACATGTTCATAGCTGTTGGTACCTTCTCTCAGCCTGGGAAAAAATCAAGGAGACCTTTGTTGTAATGTAATTATTAAGCTGATTGTACACTCACACCAAGACAGTGTGTACTGTAGCTGACCTTGAAGATTCTGAGGGCCATCTGTCTCGTAAGACACATGGTCTCAGACAATAATCCCTTTTGCTACAGGGTCGGATCGGGGTGCTCATTCCCAGGAAGCTGAATGTGGCTTCTTACTGGGCATTGGGTTTTGAGATGTGATAGTGAATGTGTGTGCACCTGAGCATGTGTGTGTGTGTGTGTTTGTGTGCACGTGGGCACGTATGTGTGTGTGCTGGGCACCCATCATGGTTGCTCAGGAACCTGAGGCCAGGATTGGGGTTCTCAGACACGGCTGTGCCCCCACTTGCTTGTTTTTACCAACACGTGAAAATGACCATGAGGACCCGAGAGAAGTTAGGGTCACAGCATTTTCAGAGTAGTACCGTGTTAGACACATTGAACGTTGCCGGATGGAAAGTACAGGATGGTATTTGGAAGTGGGGGGTGGGGGTCAAAGCCCACACGACCCTTGGGAACTCAGATGTAAGAAACCATGTCCCTCGCAGAGACTCTTCCCTGAGAAACACGGACATGGAAAGTGTGGTCCGTGGAAGTGCACTCATCCCCCCCACCTCACAGCAGAGGGGTCGAGACCCACCCGCTCCCAGCACACTGGCAGCAGCCCAGTAAATCTCTTTTTGTGACCATTTTCTCCATGTGCTCTGCTCCCATTTCCATACTCAGCATTCTCATTTTCTTCCCCTTTTCCTCCCATTAAGACCTTCTCCTGAGGAAGAGAGTGATGAACTCATTTCCCTTATGATGCCAATTACTGATCAAGCCTGAAGTGTTATTCTCTCCAAGATAATGGTCTCTTAAGAAGGAGGAAGATAATAGGTCTTTAAGTGTAGAATTCAGTGTGGAATTTCAGGCATCAGTGAGCGAGGAGGGAAGGTGGGGTTGCAATACACACGCGTGTGCCCACACGACCACGCACACAATCACCTATGATAGGCTCATCGGCACGGCTCGCTGGAAAGGGCAGAGGGGGCTCTTCTCACGGCAGGGGAAGAGACGGAAGACGCTGTCCAGACCCCGTCGGTCGTTCCTTCCTCCCCGATCCTTACTGAGTGCCTCGCTCTCACAGGCACGGTCCTGGACGCTGCCTCTTCTCGCTTGCTAAACTGCAGACTCGTCGAGGCTTGTGTCTGACATGCGGCAGCTCGTCAGCGTGTGGACAGAAGGAAGGAGGGTGAGTTCCTTCTGGAAGCACTGGCCTGAGGCCCGCTCCGGTGGCCCACACCCCGCCCCCCGGGGCCCCCGTCTAGCGTGCTGTGGCCCTCAGGGCAGGTGGCATGTCCCGCAGCCTTTGCTAAACTTCGCTCTTGGTTGAGTGCCGGTGTTCGTCCCCAGCCCTGTGGTTCCGCAAGCCCACATTCTTGAGTCGGGGACAAAGCAGGGGCTGGACGCGGGTGTCGGATTGCATAGCCTTGGCCTGTAGCGCTGTTCCGTGTGCCCTGCTCCCCAGCGCTCTCCCCCTGACCGCTGGGCGAGCACAAACATTCCATTTCTTCCCTCTAGCAGTCGGGCCCTGCCAGGATTCCTGTCTGAATTCCTCGTCATTAATACTGATGTGCTCTCCGCCCGGAAGTTCCTAAGAGCTCGTTGAAGTGGATAATGATTGTTTTTGCAGGAGGGACCCCGATGGTTTTTCCGTTTCTGTTTCCATAATATGTCCCGAAACCCACACTTCATTGAAAGCAGATGGCGAACGCGTCCCTCGACGCGCAAGGGGAGACGCTGGGCCGGGATGGCTCTGATGTGTCTGCCTGCTGGGCAGCCCTGGCCCCGAGAGGGGCCAGGACGCTGGAGCCCCCAGCCTGGGCTCTGGGCAGGAGCGCACGAAGCACCGCCGAAACGAGGCCAGGCTGGACCGCTGGGATGAAGGGAAATGAGAAAGGGCGGGCGCGGGCGCATGCGCGCGGGGGGCTGGTAGGGTGGGGAGAGCTGCGCAGAGAAGAGAAAAGCCGAGGGAGGAGACAGCCTGGACTCCCGTTGACATGCTCTGAGTCTTGCCCGGTCAGGTTGTCGGCAGCTGCCTCTCTGGAGGCAATCGGTACCAAAGCCTCAGCCGCGGAGACCCAGGCCTGACCCGTATACTCCTCTGCCTCCGTGTAACGTAATGAAAAGCATATTCTCTACCCAGTCTTTCCCAGGAACATAAGCCCTATTTCTCTGTCTCCAAACAAGGCAGAGGGGGCTTGCTGCTCCCCACGCTGGTTGACAAAAACTTTCAGGACCGCAGCCCCGCCCAGAGGCCCAGGCCCTGAGCACAGCTGCGTGTTGGGCAGAGGTCCCTGAGGTGCCCCGACCAGCCCCTCCGTCCCCCGGGGCTGCAGCGTGCACGCGCACACGCTGCTCGCTCCCTACACTCGTGGCTCCCTACGCTCCTCGGAGGCGGCCGCGCGCGCGGAGACGCGGGGCGCCCTGGGCGGGCCTGGCACACACCCAGCTCCCCCGGGCAGCTGAGGCAGCGTGCCTGACCTCCGTTCCGACCACACGCAGCAGCACTGCTGTCGACTGCTTCGAGAACCCTCCCGGTGCTCACTGCCAGGCCACAAGGCCACGTGTAGCACACGCTCCACAACGGCCCTTGCCCTGCGTGCGCACTCCTGCTGGGGGTTCAGCACTAGCCCACGTGGAGGCTCAGAGCTGTCCACGCATGACCCGGTAAAGCAGGGCTTCCCCAAACTTTCTTTTAAATGCGTGATTGAGTACCTCTTGGGGAAAAAAAAAAAAACTCATCTTCAGGGGTGAAGGAGTGTGGAGGACAACTTTGACTCAGAACAAACACAAGGGGAAGGTAGATGGTAGTGTGAGCAACGGGAGTGTGCGTTCAGCTTGCCTCCAGTCCAGCTTGCTGCGGGCTCATGGCCGAGTCCTCCCGAGAGCAGGGGCGGTGAGCCCACGGATGGAGGGTTCACGTAAGCGCACAGTTGGGCTCTGCGAGTGGAGTATCACACAGAGGAAGAGAAGCTGGGCCCTGCTGTTGGAGTATCACACAGAGGAGGAGAAGCCTTCCTCACGCAGGCAGCGGAAGAGTGAGGCTTGGGCTCCAGTTAGTGGGCAGTGCCTGGAGGAAACTGGGGGGCTGGGAAGTTGGTACGAAGTGGGGGGGGAGGGTTGGGGAGGGCCGTGAAGCAGGGACGGAACAACCAACTGCAACCAGCAATGCAGTGACTCAGCGCTCGGGGAAGCAAACAGGCGGGCCGCTGGGGTGAGGAGATTTGCAAGATTGCTCCAAAAGTGCTAGAAGGCAAGGCTAAGCGCGTGTGGGTCCGCAAAGCCAACCGATGGTGCGAAGCGTTTCCTCCTTGAGAGTGAACGTGTACAGGGAGGGCCACGGTGGTGGAGGTGGAGGATTTGCATACACGTGGCATTCCTTCCTGTCAAGGACTGGTGATTTCATTTTGCAGACCATCTTGGATAGAATTCTCTGCCCAGTCTTGTTAAAATCTCGTTAGTAACCCGGTTTAATTCCACACACCCCTGATTCAGGAAATCCAACCTGAGGGCAGAAACGTCATCTATTAGGGAGTCTTAGGGTGACTGAAAATCTAGACCCCAGGGGACTCCAAGCTTCAGAGAGGAGAAGTTGGCATGCAGTTGCTCAGGAAGTCTGAGAGGAGTTGTTTGTGAGGGAGAAGGGGAAGGGGACACGGAGGGCCCAGAAGGGTCGTGTGGCCGGAGGACCCTAATCCTACCCGTGATGTTGTGATTGATCATGAAAAATATATACAGTTGACCTTTGAAAAATGTGGGGGTTGGGGAACAAGCTACCTATGCAGTTGAAAATCCAAATAAACCCTTTGACTTCCCTAAAACTTAACTACTACTAGCCTACTGTTGGCCTGACCAATAACGTTAACAGTCAATTAACACATACTTTGTATGTTTTATGTACAATATACTGTGTTCTTATAATAAAGTAAGCTACAGAAAAGAAAGTGTTATTAAGAACCCCTGCATATATAAGTAGTTCAAACCTGTGTTGTTCAGGGTCAATTATATTTGGTCTTCATTGACTTTCTGGCACAGAGCTCCTAAAACCCTTGGTATCTCCCAAGTGACAAAGGCATCTTTTGTTGTGTGCATGAGGTGACTTTTGGACCAGGAGAACCAACCATGTGATTAGAGGGTTGGAATTTTCAGTTCTACTTGACCTCCTGGGAAGGAAGAATGGCTGGAGATTGACTTACCCACCAGTGGCCGATGGTCTCATCAGTCATGCCTATGTAATGAAGCCTCTATAAAAACTCAAAAGGACAGGGTGCAGAGAGCTTCCAGCCCACATTTTCAGCCATTTGGTCAGAGCACAGATGAGAATCTAGACTTGAGACTGGAATCCTCTGAAGTGGGGGGAGGGGCATTCTTGTGGGACTGAGCTCTTGACCTGTGGGATCCCACACTGTCTCCAGGTAGATGGTGTGAGAATTGACTTGAATTGTAGGACACCCAGCCGGTGTCTGAGAATTGCCACCCCTTACCTCCCCCCGACACACACATTGGAACTGGGTGTAGAACACTTTACCACTCATATTCTCAACCCCCTGCGACATCTCTTACTTTCCCTCGAGACTTTGATGATCCCTTCCTCTTCTGAAGTTTTCCCTCCCTTCTGTCCTGCCATTCTGATTTGACTCTTCACACAGCTTGTCCTATGTGGTTCCTCTTCCCGAGGAGAACCCCGTGCCCTCCCACAGAACCACCCACGGGGCCTGGCATGGAATGCTGGCCTTTCTCGGGCACATGGCCCAGTAAGAAGGGATTCCTTGGGTCATTGACTGATGTGTTTATGGATTAAGGGCTGTTGAGAACACCTGCTCATGGTGTCCCCAACCCCATAAGGTGACATATCTGGGGGTAAAGGGAGGACAATTTGACTGTTGTCAGCCCTCCCCCCTTGGTGTCTGTCAAGGCTCTCTGAGGGGATGAGAAAGCACAAATCCACATGTGTCACTTCAGCAAGCACAGGAAATGCTAGTTTTCTTGAAACTTGAAACGTGTAGCAGAAGGCATAGGTTCAGGGCCGTGTTTCTTGCTCTCTGACCCAGAGCAGTTTTGTTTTAGGTTCTGAAAACTTGTGATTTTTCTGTCCTGAAAGGATAATAATAATAGTACCAACCATTGAGCACTTGCTATATATTAGATCTCTCTCTCTCACACGCACATAAACACACACACCTCACAATATCTAATTCCATAGCAAATGTATGAGACGCGTACTATTATTATCTTCATTCTTCTGGTAACTAGAGAACCAGAGAAGCTAAAACATAGTCTGAGTCTAAACAACTAGTAAGTGGCAGAAGCAGAAGTGAGCACCATGCCCCACTCTGTGCCCGTAAAGCCTCAGAGAAGGGATGGGGCCGTGGTCGCACCCCATGACTCTTCCTGCCTCTCCCTGGATTCTTAGAGCCTTCCACCGTGGTGATGGGTGGGCCTGCAGGGCCGTTAACCACGTCAGTCCTCTGGGGGAATAGCTGTACTCAAGTCTGATTCATATGTTCTGCTGTTTGCTTTGTTCCCTCTAGGAAATCCTGTTCTCACAGTTTGCCAGGCCGAGGCTCACTGGTGTGGTGTCCAAACTGGAGCCTGGCTGATGTTTTGGTCCAGGAACTGCACGCCTCCTTGGGAAGTCACTGCTCCTTCCCTGATAAGAATACAGTGTCCAGCACAAAGCACCAGGCCAGGGGCCAGGAGACGTGGGCCGGGGTTTCATCAGGCAGGCCTCTTACCTCTCTGGGCCTCAGTTTCTCCTACTCAAACCAGCGGCCCGGATGTGGTTGGTAAAATTCCTCACAACACTGAACGTGTGATGATTAAGCATAAAACTCCAGGACATTTTTATTCCTACATTTTTTTCTGTCCGAGTGCATCTGGCTAGACACAACGTAATAAAAATATCCCCTGAGATCTGAAATGTGAAGTGAGAGATGCCTACAAGGTCAGAGTTATTGGAATCTCTCTTTTCTGTGAATCTTTGTTCTTATCATCTCAGTGAGACTGAGTGAGATGCTGTATTCCAGATGATTTTGGTGGCAATTTTTATTTACCCAAATGACGTACGGTTGACCCTTGAAGAGGCAGAGGTTAGGGGCGCTAACCCCCTTTGCATTTGAAAATCCCTGCATAACTTTTGATTTCCCCCCAAAACTTAACTACTAAGCCTATTATTGACCAGAAGCCTTACCGATGAACAGTTGATTAACACATATTTTGTATGTTGTGTGTATGATATACTATGTTCTCGCAATAGAGCAGGCTAGAGAATTTAAGAAAACTGTAAGGAGAAAATACATTTACAGTGCTATACGGTATATAGCGGGAAAAAAATCCATGTATAAGTGGCCCCGTGTAGTTCAAACCCATGTTGTTCAAGAGGCCAACTGGACAACAGACGATCAAGAAGTTAGCGTGAGTAACGGAATGTGCCCACCACCCCGCTTCAGAACTCAGGCATGGCCTGCACAGAGGAAACCCCGCTCTACCTTCCCACGGTTTGTTCCCACTCTCCTCCCCGAGGTGACCGCTGTCTGGAGTCCATCTCTGTCGCTGTCGTCCACATCACACTTGACTGCATGCTAGACAGCTGGAACATCACATACACAGTAGTATCACGTGGTGTATTGCATTGTGTTATTTGCTCTCTTTCCATATTTTGTGATTTTTATCTGTGCAGATCCATTTCTGTACCTTATGATAGTCTATTGTAGGGATCGGCCAGAATGTCTGTCAACACATTTTCCTCTTGGAGAACTTTTAACCTGCTTCCTTCCTTCCTCCCTTCCTTCCTCCCTTCCTTCCTTCCTTCCTTCCTTCCTTCCTTCCTTCCTTCCTTCCTTCCTCCCTTCCTTCCTTCCTTCTCTTTTTCAGTTATTTACTCAGTGCTGTTCTGAACATTCCTGTATATGCTTCCTGAACATACATGAAAGCAATTTTTCTAGGACGGCTGCTGCCGGCCTGAGGTTACTAAGTACTTGCAAGTGGCTTGTCAAGGCTGACTGATTTGCCCTCGTATCAGCAGCGCCTGCCTCCAAATCTTCAATAACATTTGGTTTGATTCTGTCAGACTTCTCTTTATAAACAACAAAGTTCTTTGAATAAGTCAAACTTTCAAGTGCTTCAAACTTCAAAACCATGAAAGGGCAGAATGTGCGGAGTCTCTGTTCCTGTCCCCAGGCCCCCCAGTTTTCAGTTCAGTGGACACTGTTGTTAAGGTGTTCTTCCAGACGTGTTACGTGTCCACAGACAGAGGTGCTCCTGTGGGTGTGGCCTCTTTCTGACCACTCTGCTCAGTCCCTCCATCATGAGCATCCTGCCCCCGTTCCCTTCACCTGACAAAATATCCTAGAGATCCTTCCACTGCTCGACAGAGCTGCTGCATTTTTTTTGTTGTTTACATCATTCCCGGCTACTTGGCTATTTTTTAAATTAGAATAATAATTTTTTTTTTTTTGCAAAATGTATCATACATAATAGAATATAAAACATTTATGTACAATCAGAAAAGAATAAAATGAACCCCTGCATATTCTTCTTTCAGGCTCAGGAGAATTGTGTTGGTATCTTCAAAACCCTCCTGGCTCCTCTTTCCAGAGACAGTCCCTCCACCCCCAGGTAATCCCTCTCCAAACTTTGGCGTTAATGATTTCTTTGCTTTTCTTTATAGATTCACATATGTTCCCCAGAGGAATCATGGCTCAATTTCACAGCAAACACAAATTTACCTGGAATAAAAAGCAAAACTGGCCTTTGGTTCCCAGGAGAAGATATGTTCAATGGAATCTCTGGGTTTAGATCCCCTGAGTTTAGATTTCCAGAATGTGTAGAAAAAGTCCCCTCTGGAGAGGTTGGGGGGAACAAGGCCATGGTGAGACCTGGGATATGAGGGCTCACCCCTTGAAGCATCTGGTGTGGAAGGAGTTCTGGGTCCCAGCAGCGATATAACTAGGCAAGTAGGCTGCTCAGAATTTCCTAGGTCTAAACTCGCCATTGCCTACCTCCAGCTCCCAGGTGTCTGTCAAAGGAGCACGTTTCTGGAGTGGGGAGGTGGAGATGAGGAATCTCAGCTGGTCCAAGCAGTAGGTCATAGAGGAGAAGGAAGGAACATTGTCAGTACATGGACAGAATAAATCAAGTAAGTTCAACTAAGCCTCAGTTGATTTCACAAGATGGCAGTGGGGATGTTCTGATGATCCCATTGGTACATCCCTGGAGTCCCAGTGCCCCCATCTGGACTGTGTTGCCTCTGTCTCTTCATTTTGGGGCCTCCCTTCAGCATCCTAAGGATGCCCTTTGCCTGTCTCCTTGTGGGATTTTTCATATATCCCATGCTGCTTCTTTCCTGGTTTACTCCCTCATTTTAGTGGAGTGCTTTCTGGAATCGTTTCCTGAGAAATGATATGTAGGAGATATATTTTTTGAAGCTTTCCATGTCATAGGATGTCTTTATTTTACCCTCATACCCAGTAGTTTTGCTGGCTATAGAATATAGGTCAGAGAGCATTTTTCTTTAGATTATCTTCTTGCTTCTAATATCTCTCTTAAAATCCTAAAGTCATGAGTACTGATCCTTTGTGTGGCCTGTTTTTTTCTCTCTGGAAACTTGCAGGCTCTTCTAATGGTTCTTGGAACTAGAAATTTCACATGACATGCTTTGGTAGGAATCTCAATGGGCTCTCACAATTTGGCCATGCATGTCCTTCCATTTTGAGAATATTCTTGAATCATTTCATTGATGACCTCCTCACCACTTTTCCCTAGTGTTTTCTAGAACTCCTGCTAACTATCAGGATTGAGCCAGCTGGGTCAGTCCTTTAATTTTATTATTTCACTCTCTATTTTTCATCTTTTTGTGATTTTGACTACTCTCTGGGATATTTTGTCAAATTTAACTTCCATCTAGCTTGGTATTATTGTTTCTGCAATTGCATTTTGAATTTCCAAGATCTCTTTTGTGACCTCTGAACGATCCTGCTTCAAACAAAACCCATTTTCATGTCCATGGATGAAAATCTTCTCTATTACTCTGAGGGTATTAATTGTGTGTGTGTGTGTGTGTGTGTGTGTGTGTGTATGTGTGTGTGTGTGTCCATCCTGGCCTGCCTGCACAATTTGAGTTGAGGAATAAAAGGCTGATTAGAAGCTCCAAGTTCCTGATGGGGACTTGTTGATTTTCACACTATCATGTGATGTAGGGGTACCATTTGTCGAGGACCCCTGGTGTCTGTATCTTAAGACCTTTCCTCTTGGGCTGGTAAGATTGTCCATAGAGAGTCTCTCAAACCCCTGGCTGCAGAGGCAGAGGCTGTAAACACAGTCAGGCCACCTGTGTTTAAGGGCGGAATGGAAGAAAGGGGCTGAGATGTGTCTGCATTAAGCATTCAGGACACATACTGTACCTGTACCTGCAACTGGGACTGATGTCCGTCAGCCCTGGGACCTTCTGTTTCACCCTCTCCAGAGAGATGAGGAAGGAGTGCACAGGGGCAGAGAGTGAATGGAGATGAATGACTTCTGAAACAGCTTTCACCCAGCCCTTACCTTGTCACCCTCTTCACCCCAGTTCTGACTGCTTGCTTTGGAACACCTGGATTGCCCATATTTTGATTCTGCTTTCAAATGGAAATCTTTGGGAAGCTTATCTCTGTTCTTGTAGTCGGTTGTCAAACGCGGGCAATAAAAGCCAACTCATGGTACTGATGTTTTGTTTCTCTACCTCTTAACTAAAACCACACGTTCGTTTGGTCCATTTTTCTTCGTGTAGGCAACAACTTGGTTCAGGCAATGTACTATGTGTTCTGGGGTTTTTACTAGGTCAGCACTGCATTTCAGGTCCCGATATCTGTATCCATCAGCTTAAGCTAAATTATGTTGCAATAATAAATGACTTCCACAATCCTAGTGCCTTATGACATCAAACATTTCTTGCTCGTGTACATATTGGCAGTGCACTGGCTTTCACTCTCTATTCTTTGTTCTGCAATATAGGCTGCCGGAGGAGCCTGTATCTTAGTCCTGTGATAGAGGGAACAAAGCAGTGGCAGAACCATGCAGTGATCCTTAAAACATCTGCTCAGGCGAGGTGTAAATTCTATTAGACAAAGGAACCCCCATGGTGAAACCTGCCTTCTGTGGGCAACGTGTAAGGTCCTCGCACAAGGAAGGGTCCCAAGGAGGGTCCCTCTAGGGGTGAATCTAGAAGGAGGAAACAGCAAATATTTGGAATAAATGCAGGGAGCACTGGATGTTATACGAAAACAACGCATCGTGGATCACTACATCAAAAACTAATGATGTATTGTATGGTGACTAACATAACATAATAAAATTAAATTAAATTAAAAAAATATATTTGGAATACATGATCCAACAATGCAATCGGCCACAGTTCCTTTATTATTATTATTTTTTCATCTTCTTGAAACTGGCTAATCCAAAACTGAGGTTGGTCTTTTTCATGCTATAATGTTGTAATAAGGTGAGAAGCAGTCATCTAAAGTCGCTGCCTTTCTAGTCCCTATCCCTTCAGTGGGCACATGGCCTGGATTCTCAAAGACAACCAACACTTTGATTGACTCCATTACCACCGCACATCCGGAGCTGTTAGCACTCAATCATAGGATATGAAGGAGATTCCCACTGTTACTTGTCCCAGCAAGGCTCCAGCATTAACTCTCAGAGTCCCACTCTGCCCTGGAGGTTCTTTTATGTAGAACCCTGTTCCTGCTGCTGCTGAGATCCTGGGGACACTTTAGATGTGTGGGTGCATGCTGGTTTCCAGTCTTAGGTTCCCATGAGGTCTCTCTGGATCCCATTACTCATGTATATCCTCAAAAGAGGCTCCCATGACTTGAGGTAGCTTGAGAGAGACTGCATTCTAGCAAACAGAAATAACTGAACACTGCTCTTGTCTCCGATATTCTGAATTTGAACACAAGGCAGGTACTGGATCCCTCCTCTTCTCTAGCTGCTGACTGAGCAAAAATTAATTTGGTTTACGTTTTTAGGAACAATAATTAGCTCATGATTCATGCCGAAGAAAATGTTCCTATCTCTTCTGCTCCGTAAGGGTTTATTTTAGTTTCTTCATTGTTTATGTTGAAAGTTCCAAGATCCATCGGCCTCACTAACTCTGCAAAAAATCCACTATCTAAACAAACAGCACCTTTCTCTGGGTCTGTAGGATACAGGCTATTTATTTTTAGCTGAAAGTGACCAGCATTAATTTATGCATTTGTTCCAGATGTTGCACCCAAAAGAGCTACCTAGACAGTGGACAGCGGTGTCATCTTGGCTCCCGAAGTGAGAAGGATAGAACCTCTTCACGCTGGAGAACAGGGGGGCCGCGGAGCTTTGTGGGTGAGTGCGGCTGTCTAAACATCTCTCCCTACAAATACTCAAACCGACCACATAAACCAGTCAGACAGATCTACTCGTATGTCTGTATCGGGTTACTTTGCTTGGGAACGTGTTAGGGAAAGTCACAGAACTGGAGTTAGGGGAAAAGCAGTTCTTCGCCTTGCCTCCCGCGAGGGAGAAGGAGCCTACGGCGCTCAACAGGACGGTTTGCGCATGCTCCCTTCTCACGGGCTCGCCGGCAGTTGCGCTGCCCTACCACGTGGCGCTCAGGTGGACCGCAGGACTCACTCTGGCCAATGAGGTGAGGGCAAAGCCTCCAAGCGCGGGTGTGCGGCGCCGCACGCGTCCTTTTCCTGACACAGTGATCTTGGATGCGCCTGCAGCCTGGGTCACGCAGTGACAGGAGGCTGAGCTGGTCTGCACTGGACGTATGGTGTGAGCAAGAGATTAGCTGTTACATGAAACCACCGAGATTCTGTGGTTATGTATAAGTGTAGTTAAACCTCCATAATCTTGGCCATAATCTTGGCCAGTCACCTGGTGACTAAAAATATAAGCTTTTTCTAACTCTGACGAAAGAGAGATTTAAATAGGACTATATTTCTAAAAGTCAACGTTTTCTAAATGGTAAGAATCACTAAATAAAAAAGCAAAAGAGAAAAAGTAAACTGAGCGAAAAAAGTTTGCAGCTCATGGGCCAAGGGCGGGTGTCCCTCGTGTGTGTATAGAGCCACGCACTTGCCCCTCCTCCGCTTAGGATGCCCCTCCCCCAGACGGCCCCAAGACCCAGCTTCTCACCTGCTTCCAGAATTTGCTCCAATGCCATCCTCTTGGTGAGGCTTTCCTTGCTCACACTGTTTCAAATTGTAATTGTCCTCACACAGCCTCTCTCCTTTTCTCTGTTTTATTCTTCTGATAAACGCAATAGTTCAGGTTTGTGTAGATTTGATTACGTGTCTGTGTTGGGCCATCTCAGTCCACTAGAATGTAAGCTCCACGAGGGGGGATGTTTTCTTTGTGTGTGCATTTGTTTTGTTTACCGTTCTATTTCCAGTATTTAGAAAAGTGTTGGGCACTCAAGTATTTATTCAATGGATCCATGCAGTCTGTTAAGTGAGAAAGTACAAAGAGTATGAGCTCTCTGCTACCATAAAAATTTTTCCCTTTTACCTAATACAGACTGTTGGAAATTTTATAGAACGAACAAAGGATTTATTCAACAAATAAATTGCAAGGAGTACAAAAGAAGGAAAGTAAAGGGAGAATCTGGAGATTAAAAGAGACTTAAAAGGCCTAGCAACAAATACAAATAAATAAGTTTCTGAAAAATTAAGGCATTTATGAAGCAATTGGACATTTGAATACTGACTGGACATTTTTTAATATTAAGGAATTTTTGTTAACTGTTAGGTGTGGTTATTGTATTTTGGTTATATTTTAATGGTCTTCTTTTAGACATATTATGGATGAAATGCTATGATGTCTGGGAGCGGACAGGTGGGTGTGGTTGAAACAAGGTTATTATTGAGTTGAGACTACTTGAAGCAGGGAGATGGGGGAACGTGGGGTTCCATTATAGGATTTTGCCTACTTTTGTATATGTTCAAC
Organism: Callorhinus ursinus; assembly: GCF_003265705.2. Classification (NCBI taxonomy): domain Eukaryota; kingdom Metazoa; phylum Chordata; class Mammalia; order Carnivora; family Otariidae; genus Callorhinus; species Callorhinus ursinus. The sequence continues at coordinate 6,644,787 of NW_027397124.1, read as the reverse complement.
ATTTTAAACAGCAAACTTTTATAAAGAAATATACACATGTGTGTACGCACGCACACATACACAGCCCTCTGTTGCCTTGTATATGCATAAAATATCTCTAGAAGGATCCTCAAGAATTTATTATATTGGTTGTCTATGGGAAGGGAAACTGGGAGGCTATGCTATGAGCAGAAGGGAGCTTGGGGTTTTTTAAAGAAAATCTTTATGTAGTTTTTGAATTTTGAACACAGTGAATATGTTATCTATTCAAAAAATTAAGTTAGAAAGGAATCTTTTAATCCAAATTGTGATACTAGGCAGCCCGAGATCGTACCCCAGCTCCATTAATATTAGCTGTGTGAACTCAGGCAAATTATCTAACATCTTTAAGCTTAAATTCCCCTTCTATATAATGGGGATAATGGTAATCTCCTCTTGGAGATCAAGAGTGTGAAACACTTCGAATAATGCTCAAGACACGGTAAACTCCTAGTACCTTTGAATTCTGTTCATTGTTACCAGTCTTGAGCAAGGGATAGTGCGGAGCCAAGGGCAGGAATGAGCAAGATCGCTGGCTTGGGCTGAAAGCTCCAAAAGAGAGACGCTTGTTTGTTTTTGATGTTCAGATGGTCTTGCCTTGATTAATATCAGCTGCGTGAGAGGAGACTATTATTTATCTTAGAGAAGATGACTTTGGTTGGTACTCTGTCTGATTTTCATGTGCCTTTATTTTAAAATTGTGGTTTGAGGCCTGCCTGAGGAATTGGAAACAGCTGGGGCCCTCTGAACCTCTGAGCGGCTCCGCTATGGGCAATTCTTACCTCTCTAGGCCACCGCGTTGTCTTCATCTGTAAGATTAGTGAGTGGGGTCAGATGACTCCAGCTCTAACAGCCCATGATCCGGTTACTTGTTACTTCCCAGAAAATATTCAGAAGTCTGTTTCCAGTGGTCTCTGAATTCAATGGTCAGTGAATTCAGAGGGGACTTCTAATTCATTCATTCATTCATTCATTCACCAAACACATGCCAGGCATGATTCTCAACACTGGAAATTGAGCAGTGAACAAAAAATAGTAAGTGTCTGCTCTCATGGAGCTTAAACTCCAATAGTGGAAGATAAACAACAAGCAAGTGAACCAACCACCAATCAACAAATTGAAATAATTTCTGATGATTACATATACTGTCAGGAAAATAAAATATGGCAGTGGCATAAAGAACAGTAGAGTAGTCAGGAAAGTTCTCTTTCTAGGTGGAATAGGTGAGCCAGAACTTAAAGATAAGACCTGAGTCATGCAAAGATCTGGGATTGTGGTCTAGAAATGGGTGGTTCAAATGCAAAAAAACCCAATGATTTTCTGCCATACTTCCCTGGTGTGTCTGCTTTTAGGGGAACTCCCTGTACACTCCCCAGTGCACCTCACAGCCCACAGAAGGGCTGCATTAGAGGAGGTTTATTATTTTAAAAAATAATGCATCCTAAAGTTCTTCTGGGAACTTCTCTAGGTACTCGATTTTCAAAAAAGTAAATACTGTATTTTAATGATAGATCAATTTGTTAAACACATGCCTTGCTTTATTCTGAAGACTGTCCTAACAACTAATACCAAAAACGGCGAAAGACTATGGAGAACAGTGTTTAATTCTCAAGAAGAAAAGGAGAATCTCTGGAATTCGCTTGTACTTATCTTATCTTTCCTTATCTTTGTTGTTTTGTTTTGTTTTTTAAATGCCTGTGCCCCCAGAATTTTCAAGGACGAAAGCATGACACATCTCTGCTCCTGATACCCTATCTCCTTGAGGTCACTTTGCTCCGCTCTGGGCAGTTGCTCCTTTGCTCCTTGGGGTAGAGTGTGCACAGGACGGAACTGGGCGGTGCCAACCTGCACCGAGCATGCGCAGAACTTGTCTTTCTAAGTAAACGCCATCTCTCTTCTGTCCCACAAGAGCGGCTTTTGTAAACCTTTTGAGATCAGTGGGCACACGATTTCAGCTGATACTTAAGAAAAGACCTTGTGAATGTAGATCAATTGGATTCAACCCCTGGCAGGCGCTGAACAACACAAAGTCACCCCCTGGGCTCACACAGCGTTGCCCCCCCCCCCCCCCCCGCCAGGAATCAGAACCCAGGAACCCAGTGGTGAGATGGGTGAGCTCTCTCGGTAGTTGACAAAGGATATCGTCAGAGGCGAACTCACTCATTCAGCGCGTTGGGGACAGTGCTGACGCCCCATACTACTTTCAGGGACTCCTATGTCTTACTTTCTCTTCAAACCAGAAGAAAAAAAATGAACTTTTAGACGAAGATGTTTCAATAGATGATATTAACATATCTTTTTACCAACAGTCATTATATATATATATATATATATATATATAACGGAGGAAGAGCCTATGAAGACAAAAGAGCTCAGGGCTCTGGGTGTGTTCGGGGTTAGTGACTAATAATACAATAATAAAGTCACCCATTTATTATTTATGATCAGCAGAGGATATGTTAGAGGCAGAAAATTTTAATGAGTTTATATTAAAAAAAAGTCACACTGTGAGAAATGATTGGCCGCCTGATGAAGCTCTTTCTTCTGGCTTCTTTACTTAGGGGAAGTTTTTTTCCTGGTTTTCTCCGTTTCCCACCCCTACCCCACCCTTTTAGCATCGCGGATGTTACTTTGGTCATCTTCTTAGCCATGTTGCCCTGAGAAATAAGTGAGAAATTGTAGGTAAAACAGCCGTCCCATTAGCTAAGCACCTGAGAAATATCCTTCCTATCTCCCTGTGTCCCTCATCTTTTCTTTCTTCCTCCTTCCCTCTCACTTCTCTGTCTCATTTTCTCCCTTCTACTCACTCGTCTTCCCCCTTGCCCCCTCTGGCTTCCTCGCTTCCCTACTAACAAAGCATGCTTTTCCTTGTGCCGTGCCCAATGGAGCCTGAAGTGACTCCCAAAGAGGAAACTCAACCCTGGGAATCATAATAAGTTACATACAGAAGGGTGTTCTTGTAATGTCTGTCCTTTCCCAAAGAAACGATCTCCTGTCCTGCTTACGTATAAGGCTGTGTGTTTGTGCATGTGTACTTGTGTGTGCGAAGCAGAATCCACCTGTTTTAGCTTCTCAGGAAGTCTTGCTGCTATAAATTTTGTCTGATAAGTCCTCACTCTGCTTCCCTTAGAAGTATCCTAAAAATATACTTCTGTGTCTTGACAGCAAGTTGAGGAACATGACAGCCGAGGACACTGAATTAATGTAAGTCATAAAAGTTTTACCTCCATGAGATTCGCTCTGAAGATCATAAAGCTGTAGTTAATGAAAAATAGCACTTGACTACAAGCATGGGGTAGATAAATTATCCTTTGCATTTTGCTCTGAATCTTGGCTGTAGAGAGGGCATAGTATTGCCCTTGTTGTAAAACTTTGAGTTTGTAAATAAACATAATTTAGGCTTACAAAATGGGGTGGGGCAAGAGTTGCTCACAGGGCAAAAAGAAGATCCTTGCTAAGTCTTAAAGCCCCCAGATGTATGCAGATTCTGGAAGGCTGCTTGGTACAGAGAAAACTTGGATCCATATTCAGACACTAGCTCTGCTGCTTACTACAGTCTTGATTGCTCCCTGGCCATGGCCAGGCTCTGACCTCTTCAAGAGTAGTGAAATTTCTAGAATTAAGCTTTCTCTACTCTGAGAGTGCACAATGATCTAAAAGAAACTATTCTTTTCTGTATTGTACCTAATATGTTAGAGAAGGCATGGTACAAAATAAACATTTTATAATAATAGTATTTTTTAAAAAACCTTTTATTTATTATAACTGTATTGTGTACACAATTAAAGATTACATATATATCATTATTTGGTATTCATCTAAAATATCTGCTCACTTGAAAATGGAAAAACCCACCTAAGTACACAAGGGGGTACAACAGGCGAAGCACAGGGAATTTTTTTTTCCCCTTGCTCATCCCTTTAATTTTTAACACAAATGGCAGCCTACGGGGTACAGTATTCTGTGCCTTATAAAGACATTTTGTTTCAGTTTTATAGAGATGTAATCGACATACTACACTGTAAGTTTAGGGTGTTCAGCACAATGCTCTAATATGTATAGTAAAATGATCACCACTATAAGTTAATATCCATCATCTCATATAGGTACTATATATATATATATATTTTCCCCCTTGTGATGAGAACACTTAAGATCTATTCTCTTAACAACTTTCCTGTGTACCACACAGCAGCATTAGGCTACAGTCACCATTTGTACATTTTATCCCTCTTGCCAAGTCCCCCGACAGCTGGAAGTTTGTACCCTTTGGCCACCTTCCTCTGATTCCCCTTCCTCTCTCCTTCTGCCCCTCCCTCTTTTGGTAACCACAATGCTGATCTCCTTTTCTATGAGTTTGTTTGTTTTAGATTCTGCATGTAAGTGGGATCATACACTATTTGTCTTTCTCTGTCTGACTTATTTCACTTAGCACGATGCCCTCCCAGGTCCGTCCATGTTGTTGCAAATGGCGGGATTTCCTCATTGTTTAAGGCTGAATAATATTCTGTTGTACAACTTCTTTATTTGTTCATCCACCAGTGGACACTTAGGTTGTTTCCGTGTTTTGGCTTTTTAGGATGGTGAGGCTATTCTGTAATGGTGGATACGTTACCCTACGCATATAGCAAAACTCATAGGACTTCACAGCACAGAGTTAACTTTAATGTAAGCAAATTTTTAAAAAATCATTTAGGAGGCAGGGGATCCCAGTTTGGAATGTAGGCATACTGCCGCCGAAGGGGAGGGCAGAAAATGTGTTGATCATGGAACTTTGGAAATGAGTGGAGACCATAAGACCAAAGACAAAAGGAACTGCTCATAATCCTTGAACTCTGGTTGGTAAAGCTGTCTTCCATGGGGAAATGGGTTCAGAATTCTGAAACCACTAGATATGTAAACTGGAATTGAGTAGTGAAGTAAATATATGGCAGGCGGCGGGGGCCAGGTTTCTTGCTATTGGATTGTAAGGTTATAGACAAATAGAGAAAGACAATTTAATTCCATGTAGTACTGGATTAGAGGTGGAGACATGAGATGAATTCAGGTTTAGCTTCATTTTGATACAGAAGGCTACATACACACACTTTGCCCCATTTGCTGGTAGGGCCTCGAAGGAAGGACTCCCTAGTAATAGCAAACACACCCAACCAAGATCTAGCCTTGGCTTCTCATACCATTCTCTGATAGAAGGGAACAGGATTTTTTAGAGAAATGGCTATTTCTAGGAAGGGCAGGGATAGGAAATACACAAGATGAGCCTAAAGCATTTGGTGGTGCTAAAAGCAAGGACAGACTCAAACAACAAGAACAAGAACACCACCACCACCACCACCACCAAAAACCCACCGAAACAAACAAAATACCACACACACACACACACACACACACACACACACACACACACACACAGCAGTGGAGGCACAGCTAAGAGACACGGGAACCAATGAAAGAGCGCCCTAGTGATCAAAGCTAGAATAATTTGAACAACAAAATAGGTAATATAATGTTATTTACACATATTTGTACAAAGTATAATATAAAAATCCACGAGTCTATCCTGAGAAAATTAATGACTGAATACATCACATTTGTTTAGATGGAGGGGGAAAGAGACACCTCTGCCATGCAGAAGAATTCCCAGTAACTTTCACAGATACTCCCTTCTGGAGGAGGAACATCACTCCCATTCCTTAACTGTGGGTTGCGCACAGTGACCTCCTTGCAAGAGTACAGCGTGGAAGGGGGAGGCAGCAAGAGTAACTTTACAGTGCAGAGATCTGATAAACGCTACTTCAGCCAGGTGGTCAATGTCAACAGCAACAGAAATCACGTTGTTAGTATGTGCCCTTGATAGGATGTGATGAGAATGGCACTTTACCTCTGTGGTCTTCTTCCTAGAACCCACAGCCCTAGTCTAACCATGAAAAAAACAGCAGGCAAACTAAAAAAAAAAAAAAAGAACACTCTTTAAAATACTTGACCTGTACTCCTCAAAACTGTCAAGATCCTCCAAATCAAGGAACTTCCAAAAAACTATCCCAGTCAGCAGCAGCAGTCGGAGTCGACATAACTACTAAATGTGATTTGGTATCTTGGATGGGATTCTGGAACAGAAAGAGGACATTAGGTAAAAACTAAAGAAATCTGAATAAAATCTGTACTTTAGTTAATGATGTAACAATACTGGTCACTGATTGTGACAAATGTTAACAATTAGGTAAACTGGATGTGGATATATGGGGCTGTGTATTATCTTTGCAAAATTTCTGGAAATCTAAAACTTTCAAAATCAAAAGCTTTTTTTTTTTAGAGCAATAATACAGTTTATCAATTTCTCTTTTACAAGATCCAGAAATTCATCTGCCTGCTCCTTTCCTTTAATGTTGTAAACAGGTTCATGACCCCTAAGAGCACTAGTTGGTTTTAACCATTCCTTTCTTCCCAGAATTTTTCCTTTTAGCCTGCAAATCTGCAGTAGCCCCTATTCAATTGCAAATGACCTTTGTTCCATGAATTTCAGAGATTTTCACAGCACAAAGTGTTTTCTGACTGAGTCATCTGTGATGTATCCATGGATGCCCCACCCCCACTCTGTCCTCATCTCATGGCCAAGGCCACTGTGACCTCACTGACTGGTCCTTCATGGCCCAACAGGCAGAGCACATCACTGCCATACACCACACACCATGGCGGATTGTTCGCATTCAGTACAATGGACTGATTTGTTTTTAAATGGATGACCATAAAAATATTCTTTTGGGGAAGTTTAATTATTTGGATGCTTGCAATGTTTTAAATGTTTGGACCTTCCTATGGCTGCAGATGATGTCCTCTTTCATCTGAGGAGAGGCATTGACAAGACCCACCTTGCTGAGGGACTATGGATACTAATCACCAGGCCTGTAGAAGACGCACACAGCTCTTAACACACCCAGACTCACGCTAAATACTATCCTTCGCTCTCTTCCCATTCTGCTGAACACAGGGGGCATATAGCCCGGTGCAGGGTTTCCTAGGTTGTGTTCTAGTATCACTAGTAGACTGCAAGGTAATGGGTGTGCTGTGAACACACATGTTTGGGAAATCCTATACACCATACACTATACCCATCTCTTGAAGGTTTAACATATAAATTAGACTGTTGGAGCCTCAGAGAACCCGTAGTAAAGAAAGGCTTGATTTTGTTGACCTGAAATTCCCCACACCCACTGAACTCTTTTACTGTGTATGAAGCCTCTACCACGGAACCAGCAGGAATCTTTAAATGTAGCAGTTAGGTCAGAGGCCAGATAGAAAGTGGGAGGATGTGGAAGTTTGAAGACTAAATATCTAAAAAGTAGATGAAAAGGTTGGCCACCGGCTGCTCCTTAGGATTTGGACAGAAACCTTTGCATGGCTCCCAGCCATGCCAGCCCTGGCTGGTGGAGTCATTTTTGCTCTGGAAGTGTGAGTGCTAGAGGTGGGAATGGGCTGTGGGAAACCACAGAATCATGTTCTCCAGCTGTGCATGGTGAAATCACTGCTAGCCTCGACTCTTCTGCTGCAAGGGAGAGCAGAAACGGTCCCTGAAGAGCCCTCCCTGCTTGCACAATGGCACTGGGTGGATGCATGTGGCCTGGAACCTCTCAGGATGCTCCAGCTTTGTGCTGTTTACTGGATGAGGGAGGCCTGGAAGGACTTCTGTTTCTCCCCTGAGGTTTTCCCAGTCTCTTGGGAGGTGATTAGCTGTCCTTCTAGCATCCCTGTGTTTACTGAGATAAGTTAATCCTTGAATTATCTGCTTAAGAGGAGATAACTCCAAAGTGTGTGCCTGTCCAAATCCCAAACGCCTCTAAGAAGAAAAGCAGACCCTTTCAAAGCAGCCGGCCCTTCCCCGGCAAGAAGGTCAAGCCCTGCTGTGTTTGCTAGGCAGAGTCATAAATAGTTATAATCCCTTTCTTTGGTTGATTTAAAAGCCTTGGGGACAGACAAAACTCAGAGAGAAACACAGAACTGGGTGTTCAAACATGTCTAAGGGAGTCCTCCTCCAATGAGACAATGCATATGGATCTGCCCTATCCTCTAGATCTCAAATTCTCCTTTTGTATAAACACAAATGTAACACATCCACACACATGCATTGCAGTTATTTCCATGAACTTGTCTGTAGTAATAGAGCTGTTTTTGATCTGGTTATAGTCTAGTTGCTTCACTGAATCTTTTCTCTGATCTTTGTCCTTGTAAAGTGATGTGTATCTTATTGTGGATATCCAGTTTTGAGGGTGGGAAATGGGCACTGGTTCTTTAAGCTGTGGGGCCTTTTCTAAACCCCAGTTTCTCATCAGTAAAATACTTGATTTCGCATTTCTGGCCCCCAGAACTGTGAGAGAAGAGATTTCTGTTGTTGTAAGCCACCACGTTTGCAGTTACTTGTTACAGCGGCCCCAGGAAATAAAACAGCCCTGCGGAGGTGAAGATCTGGGTTTATTCAAAGATCTGAGGGGGGTACCCATAAGCAAGGTGATGAGTGGCCTGAGATGGTGGGGGAGGGTCAGGAGCCAGGCCTCCCCAGGTCTTAGCGACCTTGGAAGGATGTTTGGGTTGTTCAAAGTACAATGAGAAGCCACTGAGAAGTTGAAAGCAGGAACTATAATGACTTACTTTTTAAAAGGAGACCATTCCTGCTTGGAGAGAGAATAGGAGCAGGGAAGCCGATGCAGAAGCATGAGTGAGGGCTAACAGTGTCCTGGATGGGGGCTGCTGGTGGAGATGAAGGGCTGCAGATCAGGTCAAGACATATTTGGTAGATAAAGTTGACAGGACTCATTGACTGATTGGCTATGGCGGTGGAAGAAAGCGAACAACCAAGGATGATGCCTTGGTTTGAGCCAAAGGAGTAGATCGTGATGAAGCCGAGAGAGAGAACAGGTTTGGAACAGGGGTGAGACTCAAGAGTTCCATCTCGAACATGGGAAGTTTGAGATGGCTGTGGATTATCCAAACAGAAATGCCAGGTGAGGATCTGAGTGCACATAGCTGCAGCTCCGGAGAGACATCTAGGCTAGCGATGTAATTAAGGAATCATTATCGAGGTATTATATAAAACTTGGGTCTCCAAGGGAGAGACAGAGAAGACACTCAGAACTAGACCTTGAGAAATACCAACATTCTGAGAAAGGAAGAGGAAAATGAGCCAACAAAGGAGGGCAGAAAAGGCCAGGAGATGAAGGGAAATCTAGGAAAGTGTGCAGTCCCAGAGGCCAAGGGAGGGAAATGTTTGAGAAACAACTGTGCTCAACCCCTATCGGTGCTGCTCAGAAGTAAAATAAAACAAGGCCACGGAGCTGACTTTTTGATTCAGCGATGTAGAAATCCCTGGAGAGCTTGCACAAAGGAACATCAGGTGAATGGTGAGGTTGGATGCCAGATTGGGGTGGGTGGAGCAGTGGGTGATGCAAAATAAAATTCCAGGTGGAATAGAAGTAAAGCCTTAAGGACAAAATTGTAAAAATAATCTTGGGAGTAGGAAGGCTTTAAAAAGAACCCCAAATCAAAACTAATTTTTAATTAATCAGACTTAATAAGTAAATAGATTTATTTATTCAATAAAAATTAGTAAAGTTGACTACACATCAGTTATTAAAAACTTCTATATGATAAAAAAAGACCATACACAAATTTCAGGGGGAAAATGCACAATGGGTTTGGATACACAAATATCATATATTTGCAATATATACAATAGAAAAAGGATTGCTATTTATAATTTATCATGAATTTCTATGAATCAATAAAAAAGAATAAATAATCCAACAGAAAAGTGGGCAAAAGATACAGAGGCATTTCACAGAAGAGGAAAACAAAGTGGCCAATAAATATACAAAAAGATGCTCAACCTCATTAGTAATCTCAGACACATTCATATCAAGTACTAGTAAAGGGTCCAGGGACTGGGCATTCTCAAACATGGTTGGTCATGGTGGGAGTGTCAATTGGTACAGCCCTGGAGGGCAATTTGGAATAATATTTATTAACAAAATTCACTTTGTGTGATAGGCCCTTCAGAAACACCTACATGTGGTTAGATGGTGGTTCATTGTGGTTTGTAATAGAGAAGTGTAGTCAAGGCATCAGTCTGCTGTCCTTCTGGAGCTCTGGGTCCTCTCTCAAGTTCACACAGAATTTGGTTCCTTGTGGCTGTAGGACTGAAGTCCAGTTTTCTCGTTGGCTGTCAGCTGAGGGCTGTTGTCAGTTCTGGAATCTGCCCACAGTCCACCGCCATATGGCTCCCTCACAACTCGGTAGCTCACTTCTTCAAGGCCAGCAGGAGAATCTCTCTCCAGGAGAATCTGCTAACATGGGAGTCTTTTTTATATGATGTGTTTGAGGGATTCATCCCATCAGGTAAAAGTGGATAATATCAAGGAAATTATTTAAAAAGTCATGGAAGTTATTCAGGCCTGGTGTAAAGTAAACAATTAGCCTGTGATTATTTTTCGCTTATAAATTTAGCTTATTTCACCGAGATTAGAAAATACTCAGGTGTGCAGTATCAATACATCGTGTCTTTTATCTTCAACTTGTAAAAAAGATTGGTTGCTACACCCAAAACTTTACCTCTTGATCAAACCAAAGGGGTAACCAAAATGAACTAAACTCAACTATAAAAAAAAAAAAAAATCTCTGAAACTCTAAGCTTCCTGCTAGCTCTCTGCCCTGCTGCTGCTTGTACAAACATTTCCGTAGCTTCCTATCTCCTGGAGAGCACTGGGAAATGCTGTCAAAAGCAAGTTGTGTGCAGGGTTTTGCAACCTGGGTTTTGTTTTTCTTTTTTTCCATTGTGGAGAAGGTCATTGATGATATAAGACTTGATTAATAAGATGAAAGAGGACCAGCAGTAGAAATATATATATTTCTCCTATTTTATATATATATATAGAGAAATATATATGTTTCTTTTATTTTATATATATATGCTGCTGGTCCATATCTATATATGAGACCCAGGATTTCCTGCAGAGCTTGTCATCTTTGGAACATTCACAGTGGAAAATCAAAAGTATCCCTAGTCCCCTTGTTCCCCGTGGCTACGATAACACAAAGCTGTGTTCTTTGGACACTTTTTGCTGCCCCAGCAGTCCATAAGAGATTTCCTCTTTGTCATTAAGCCACCATCATGAGCAAATTGTTTTGTCAGTTGGCCAGGACCTCCAGATACTCAAGGATCACGTTAGCAGGAAACTCCAGCTGCGTGGGTGGAGGTGGGGTGGCCATGCCTTAAAGAAGGTTTCATTTTTGTTTCAAGTTGTCATAATCTTTTATTGGGCTCAACAACATTAGATGAAAACACATCCAGGGCTGTTTCTACATCTGGAACTTAGCTGTCCCGCTGAGGATAGCGAGGGTGACTCCGGGGAATAACCAATGAAAAATGATGAGGAAATCATTCTGAGAGCCAGAGAAAGAACTCTTCATTGCACTAAGATGCTCAAAAAATATTAGATCCTGTGTCAACCCCACATGTACCCTGGGAATAATCAGACTCAACCACGGTCCTAGGTCTCTTCACCTCATTCAGCTGTAGTTCATCTACTGTTCATTTCTTTAGACCTGGGCCAGCCTGTGCCCTATGCAGCATTTGCTCTGGCAGGAAGTTTATATGAAGTCTCTAACCAAGACTTGCTGATTCCTTGTGCTCAGTTAATTGGTGCTGCCTGTGGTTTAATTTGCTTAACTCATTGGATTCCGCATGTGTTCTTGGCCAGTGCTAACCACCTAGTCCTTGATTTTAGTTCAACCGTCTTTACTCTGGTTCAGCCATACTCAAGTTCACCTATACTCTGGTACTCTAGATCTCGGTTCAATCGCCTATACTTTAGCCTGTGATTTGACTTTTGTTTCCACACTCTTCCTAACCCTAAACTTTCCCTTTTAGAGCCCAGACTGTGGTCGTCTCCCAGTCCCAGTGCCCACTGACACCCAAAGCCCACCTGCTCCCTGATGTCAGCTCTTCAAATCAAGACACCCTTACCCCATCTTTGACTCTCCTCCACCTTCCCGCAGGGTGAAGCTCAAGTTCAGGGAAGAAGTAGGGTGAAGGGATAAAGTGAGACTCCAGAACAGGACGAGCAATAGGATGGGGATGGGAGAAGGTGAGTGTCTGTTGTCTACGTTTCCAAGTAGCTTACAATACTGGACATTTAGTGGTGTGATTAGGGCTCTGCAATAAGTATGAATGTCAAAATAAAGTCATCAAAATGGCACAATCAAAATGGCATCATAAAAATATGCACTTGTGCTGCCATCTCACATGACAATAAGTGTTACAAGGCAACATTAATAACTCTCACTTTGTAGCACTTCTGAGTTTAAAAATTGCCATTACATCTCATATTTAATAGATTTTAAAATTGTAGGATACATCATATATATATATATATATTAACATTTCTCAAACTATATGCATCTTACAATCAGTGTTTTATGGTCCCTGTAGACCAGGTTTCAGTTATTACCTCGCTGTCAGTGCCTACTTTTTTTAATAATTACTTTTTTATTGAAATATAATTAACATACAATGTTATACTAGTTTCTAGTGTAGAGCATATTGATCCAACAATTCTGTGCATCATGCAATGTTCACTATGATAAATGTAGTCACAGTAAGATAAGTTATTACCTTATCTTAGATAAGGTAGATAAGTAGATAAATTATTACAACATTATCACAATATTATTGTAATAACAATATTATTGTTAAGTAGATAAGTTATTACATTATTACAATATTATTACAATAATGTTGTAGGTAAGTTATTACAACATTATTACAATATTATTGACTATATTCCTTAGGCTGTAATTTTTATCCCTGTGACTTACTTATTTTATAACTGGAAGTTTGTATCTCTTCATTCCTTTTATCTATTTCACCCATCTCCCCAACCACCACCCCTCTTATAACCACCACTTTGTTCTCTATATTTAAGAGTATATTTTCTGTTTGTTTGTTCATTTGTTTTGTTTTTTAAATTCCACATGTAACTGAAATCATATGGTACGTGTCTTTCTCTATCTGACTTATTTCACTTAGCCTAGCACCTTCTAGGTCTATCCATGTTGTTGAAAATGGCAAGATTTCATTTATTTTTATGAATCAGTAATATTCCATTATATTTTATGCCATATCCTCTTTATCCATTCATCTATCAATGGACACCTGGGATGCTTCCATTTCACGGCTATTGTAAATAATATTGCAGTAAACATAAGAGTGCATATATCTTTTTGAATTTGTGTTTTCATATTCTTTGGGTAAATACTCAGTATTGGGATTTCTGGATCATATGGCATTCCTATTTTTAATTTTTTGAGAGACCTCCAAACTGTTTTGCCCATGGCATTTGAAATTTGAAATTGATTTCCAAGCTGAAATTGAAATGCAAATTAAAACCACAATGAGATATCATGTTGCACCTGTTGAAATGGCTAGAATGAAAAAGACAAGAAATAACAAGTGTTGGTGAGGATGTGGAGAAAAAGGAACCCTCATGCACTGTTGGTGGGAATGTAGATTGGTGTCATTGCTTAATTTTTAAAAATGCCAGCATCAAAGTCTGTAGCATGGGTGGAAACAGCCTAGAAAAATCCCAGGGACAATCATCTCATAATCCCTAGGGGCCAGATTCTTTGGTGGGGGAGAAAGGGAGGGAAAGATGGTGAATCATATGGATTTGGCAATTCTTAAAGAGGAAGTTCAAAAGAAGGCAAAATCTAAATAATTGCAGAGCCAGCTTAGGAGAGCAGTACGGTTGGCTTCTAGCTCTTTGATGGATTCTTTTAGAATGCACTGTGGCATTAGAACTCTTCATGACACAGAGGATAGTTTATGTAGAAAACAACAGCTTTTAGCGATGCTGAGTCAAAAAGGAGCTTGGAAGAGTTAGGGTCGGAATGTGAAGATGTTTCTAATGTACTTCTCTTGTCTTTTCCTCTTTTATATATGCATTTTAGTGTAAAACCTGTGTCTTAATAAGACTAAAACCATCCTTTCAATACACATAAGATAAAAAATCTCCATGATATGAAAAGGTTGTCTCAAGATTTGACAGTGTTTTTTCTTTCTTAGAAATGGTGCATCTTATAGACAGTAGCTCTCAGATCATGAAATGTGTGTGCCATTTGGTGACTGAGAAGTAGAAGACACTTTGTACTGTTGTGGCCTACTGGTCCTCCCTCTGACATGACAGGGATTCTTAGTTGGTAGGATTCATCCGGGTTGTGTCAGTTTCCTTCTGCTCTGGCAGATTGATTCAACTGTGGCCACGGAACATTTCTTACTTCTCTGTTTCGAGACACTCCCAGTAGCTACCTACATCAAGATCTAAGTGAATAAATGCCTTTAAAATTACTATGCCTTCTGAGAAGCCAAACTCAGAGATGGAAGAGTGAAAGACATGGCAGAGTACAAAATATCTGCCAATATTTACAGTGCAGCCTGGAGAACACAGGGGAGGACTTTTTTTTTTTTTAAAGATTTTATTTATTTATTTATTTGACAGAGAGAGAGACAGCTAGAGAGGGAACACAAGCAGGGGGAGTGGGAGAGGGAGAAGCAGACTCCCCACTGAGCAGGGAGCCGACATGGGGCTCGATCCCAGGACCCTGGCAGACGCTTAATGACTGAGTCACCCAGGCACCCCAGGGGAGGACTTTCAAGCAGTTCCTTGCTCGCCCAGGAGCCTTAAGAAATGTGAGGAAAGTGTGTGATGAGGAAATGTTGCGATCAAAGTGCATGGAAATCAAACTTAATGGGACCAAGGCTACCCTTCAAGAGTTCACAGTGCTCATGCCAGGATTTGATTATAACCACAATATTCAATGCTTACATTCCTTTTGGGGGAAAGACGGATATCTTATTGTTATGGGCTATAATATATCTGTTTTCCTTCCCAGCAGCCACCAGTTTCCTTAATGGGGAAAGGCAGGGAGAGACAGCAATCAGGATGGCCTTCTGGCCAAGAAAATGTTCAACAAGAGAATGTAATTTCCATTAAGGAAACTGGTGTCTGACCTAGGCTTGACCAATCAGATGTTTGTTCTTGGGGACTCTGGACTTTGCATGTGACATAGGAAGAAGAGGAGTTTCAGAAGTTAGATTCATCACAGTGGCACCAGTTCCTGTCACAGTGACGTCTTTATCACACTGTACCTGTTAACAAGGCTGTTGCCTTATTTTATACATTATAACTCTTCTCTCCAGGTCTTTCATGGTTCATTCTGTCCCGAGACTGTTCTTTTAGCTTCCCTCCAATTCTGAGAGCCTCAAATAATATGCCCTTAATCCCTTATTGCTTCAGAGAGCCAGAGCCAGTCTCTATTACTTGCTACTAAGAACCCTGACTGATTCAACAGCATCTCATATGGGGTAAGTGGTATCACAAAGGAGAGAAGAGCCTGCATGATTTTCTAGGTGTCCTCTTTTGTGTCATTAGAAGGAAGAGATGGAGGAATGGAATCTTTTTTCTGGAGATCTTAAAGAACACAATGATGTTGCATCTAACATAGGGTGGTTCTGCCAAAAGGATAATAGATATGGCTTTTTATGGTTTCTTCTCCTCAAGATTAGATGACTTGTGTGTACTACAGGTGTTCAGTAGGAGAGTGTAGGACATAGTCCCTGTGTCCAATAGCCTCCGTCCTATCTTTTCCTCCATGTGGTGCCAAAGGAGAGAAAACCAGATTTGTTTAATATTTTAAAATTAAGCACATATCTTAGCCTTCCCAGACCAAGAACTGCCACCTCCCTCCCCAACAAAATCATACAAATCAATGTGGGGGGGCAATAATTTTGGTGAAAGGTAGCTATGCATCCTGAAAGAAGGCGGTGGGGTAAATGTATGCATTTATTTGGCATTCAAAAATGGTTCCCTTGTTGATAAAATTATCCTGGACATTTCACTACATATTTAGTGACACCAGATAAGGCAGAAGTGACAACCAGTAGCACATCTTAGAAGGACGATTAGTATGTGCCCATCTCTAAAGTTAAGTCTTACTTGGTGACCTTGGTGAACTATACCAACAGCATCCATCAGTGCAGGAAGATTCAGAATTGCCCATTTCTGAAGGTGGTTTGGAGGTGTTCAGCAGTACTTCCCTTGCTTCTCTGCAGTGCTGTGGGCTGGAGCAGAGGACTATGGCCATGGTTTCTTGAATTCCGATCCATGTGCTCTCTAAGCCAGGGCTGTGTTTCCCATGGGAGTTAGACTTCTCATCCCCAACAGGGGAACCCAAAATGTGAATTATTCTTCCAGTAGAGGTAATGCATTTGACTGGCTGGGCATATTTTTTTTTAGATAGCCAACCAAGCTTAACAGCTCTACGTCAGATGCTGAATTAGCCTCAGAAACAAGTTGACAACTTGGTCCTGGCCAAGAGAGACCAACAGGCTGGCCACTAAGCTCTTCCTCCTCTTTGAAGAAATGAATGCAGAGGAATCTTTTCTGTAACTCTTGCTCTAAAATTGGCAGGAGAAATTAAAGCAACAGTGCAAGATTCACTTGGCCAGTCAGGAATGTTTCTATTAGTTACTCATAGGCTAAAAAGAAATTAAAGATGAATACTTCTGCAAAGAGGAAAAAAAAACATAAAAGAGCTGAAACTTAAAGGTAAGCATCATAGATAAAGAGCAAAGCTAAGGTAGTCAGTCTCTGGGCAGTGCTTCTGGGTTTCAGACTTAGAGGTTTCTTTCCTTAATGAAACGAAACTTGATGCTTTAAACCTTATTTGCTCTCATTTCAATTTGGGAAGGGTTGGCAGGGAGATAAAAATGAGGTCCTGTCCTGATGTGAAGGAGAAGAGATAGCTGGGAGTTGAAGAGCACAACTGGGAAAAGGATAAGCTGCCCTGAAATGAAGGTGGGAGATGTCTGAGACAAACCCAACCCCCTTCACTTGGTGGTGTAAAGCTGTGGTCCTCAAATCTGATGTGCATCAGAGTTACGTGGGGACT
Source organism: Callorhinus ursinus (assembly GCF_003265705.2). Taxonomy (NCBI): domain Eukaryota; kingdom Metazoa; phylum Chordata; class Mammalia; order Carnivora; family Otariidae; genus Callorhinus; species Callorhinus ursinus. The sequence continues at coordinate 6,627,774 of NW_027397124.1, read as the reverse complement.
CGTCCCAACACAGACTGCTAGAATCCACTCTCAGGGTTTCTGAATCAGGAAGTCTGGGTTGGGGACCAAGAATATGTATTCCCCATGAGTTCCCAGGTATGGCAGATGCTGCTGGTCTAGGAACCACACTTAGAGAACCACTGATCAAGAACCCTGTGCTGGTGAAGGCAGGTGTGAGGCAGAATATGGAGCCTCATGATACCTATTGTTGGCTAACATGCACGGCAGTCATAGCACCTGGTTTGCAGACCTATTTAATTCTGCACTTGGGCCCAAATCTATATTATAGGTACTGGTTAAATTCTCAAGGGGTACATCTTAGAAGGAAGTCACATATCTTTCTTGACTCCCTAAAGTACTCTAGAACTTATTCCCTGTCTCAGACAATATTTCTTCTTTTTAATTTTTTTAAAGATTTTATTTATTTATTTGAGAGAAAGAATGAGAGAGAGAGAGCACATGAGAGGGGGGAGGGTCAGAGGGAGAAGCAGACTCCCTGCCGAGCAGGGAGCCTGATGCGGGACTCGATCCCGGGACTCCAGGATCATGACCTGAGCCGAAGGCAGTCGCTTAACCAACTGAGCCACCCAGGCGCCCCTCAGACAATATTTCTGCACCTAGGATATGTTAGAACTTTTCTCCTGGAGACTAAAGAGTAAGTAGCAAGCACATCAGGAGAATGGCCAGGCCCAGTTGTCCATGGCATTATGTAAAAATGAGGAAATGCGACTTTAAGAACAGAGATGGCAGAACAGTTCCTATAATTCAGAGCAGTCTTGATATTGTCAAGGTGCTGGTAGCATCCATCCTTTGAATCACAAATTCCTGCCCTTGGACATCTCTTCCAGGTTGCCCCGGCAGACTGCTGGTGACCGTTGTGGAGAGGAGGATGTCATTCTGGCTCTCATTAGTTTAGACAGATTTTTCTTGTTGTGAAGAGTTCAAGGACTTCCACTGCTTAGTGAATCAGGCAAGATTTTTTTGGCCTGCTAAGAACAGAGGAATGTATACATGTGTGCATCTTAGAGCATAAGTTTTCAACTATTCTGTTCTAAGGACCCCATTATACTCTTAGAAATTATTGAATACCCCCAAAAGCTTTAGCTTATGTAGCTTATATCTATCAATATGTATCATATTAGAAATTAAAATGGAGGCATTTAAAAAATATTTATTTGTTAATTCATTTAAAAATAAGCACAACCTATATTTTCCAAAGTAAAAATAATTAGAAGAGTAGCATTGTTTCACATTTTTGCACACCTCCTTCATGTCTGGCTTAGAGAAGTACTGGATATTTGCTACAGTAGCTTGAAAAGGGAAGAACATTTTACTAACCTTTTCAGATAATTGTGGACACTCTTCTTTGTTACTACATCAAAATTTAACCAATGGTAGTTTCTTAAAGATCAGTTGCAGTGTAGAATCCAAAACCATATCAATGATCTACTAATACTCTGTTATATTAAAGTCTATTGGTCTTTCTTATACCCTGAACAGATCTTTCCTTATGCTTAATGTTTGAAATGTAACAAAATTAGTAATTTTACTGCTTCATCTAGGGTGTCCTTAATTGAGGCTCTTTTTTTCCCCTCTGAGTTTGTGATGATGAAGAATTTAATGACTAATGACTGGTCTGTGCTAAGACATCAACAGTTGTACCCACCATTGCTTCCTTATGAATGTCAAGAGAGTGGAAGATGTAAATAGCATTTTAGTATCATTAGGAAGATAGTTTTGGCTCCATGGATGCCTGGAAAGGTCTCAGCAACTCCCAGAGGTTCATCGACTGCAGCTTGAGAACCACTATGCTAGGAGATTGAGGTAACAACTATATCTTATATTTTTATCTTGCTGGCTCTTTGATCCTTTCATCTTTCAGTGTGATTAATAAAGAAAACCCCAAGATCACATTAAAACTCTTCTAATTTATTCACGACATCTAATTACAAGGCAAAACAAATCACCAAAAAAAAAAAATTGCAGTCTCTTGAATGCAATAAAAATAGTAATTAGTAACCCAATGGGGAGTTATCCTCCTGGCAGTCAGATAATGAAATACAGTATAGTCTAGAATACATGGGAAAATATAAGACTGAACTTGCTGTAAATTTGTGAGAACTATCATGAGAAACTTAAGAAAAATGGAATGCAATCATGTCCATTATTTTTTTGGTCCTTCTGTGTGGTAGGAATAATGGGTATGACTGGGACCTCTAAAAATCCCGTGGTGCCATGGGGGAGAGGCCAACCACAGAGCTAGGGCTTTGGGGATGACCTCTAGGGAAGGTGTGGGTATGAGGACTACTTAAATGTAAGAAGCCCTTACACCGAGTCTAGGCACCCCTGATCCTGAGTTGTGTCCAGCCGCCTTCTGAGCCTGGGTCACTCCAGACTCATGAGAGATCAAAGAGCAGCAGAGTGTAGCTTCTCAGTCAATTCCAAGGTAGCAGCCACTTTGGCTCCATATCATTCTGGATCCTTGTCTTCCCTGACACAGAGGCTTAGAACTCCTTATCTTGACTCCTTGTCCTATAGACCTCCAACTTGCCCTTGATTCTATGGCTTTGTATAAAGCAGTCCCCAGGTTTGGCTCTTGGGGCTTCTGGCCCTTTTCTCACTCCACTTCCTAGACTATTGGTATTTTGGTATAGATGTCCGGTCAACAAATTTTGAAGGCCAATGGGATTCCTTGGGAACCTCAAGAAACTCAGAGAGCGATTTGTGGTACAGTATGGCCATGATGGTTAATGAATTGTAATGAGGAATCACAAAACGTACTTCAAAAAAAAAAAAAATCTCAGAGTGTGTGTTGGCACTGTCTGTGCTTTTGACATGTAAAACCAACGAAACTCAGGCCATCCAGTTGCTCACCAACCCCACCCCAATCAAAACAAAAGTGGCCATCGGGATCTTTCTGAGGATTAAATTCAGAGTTTGACCCTTCACACGAAGACTGAAGTGATCTGAAATGAATGAGTCAATAGCCAAGGGAAACTTTTGTAGAAACATCAAAAATATTCATGATAGAAGCATGACTTGTGAAGGAACCCTGGAGATCACTTAATGCAGCTCCAAGGTAGCAGAAATGTGGTTTGTCCACCACTTTATCTTCAGAGCCCATCCAAATGTCCAGCACATAGTAAATGCTCAATAAAGATCTAATGAGTGAAGGAATGAATTAATGGATCATCTGGACAACAGCAAGGGGATCTTTGGACATAAGGGAGAAAGAACTCCTGTCTTTCTAGATCTTCATCCCATGAGTTTGGGTTTTGAGGTGCTTCAATACAATTGATGATGCTTCTGGGCAATGAAGATAACCTTAGCCCTTTGGAGACAGGCAGGGAGCAGGAAAAAGAAGCAGGCATCCTAGGAAGAATGAGATGACAGTATTTTGATGCCACATGGTCTGGTTGTATGTTAGTTTCTTTATTTCTCTTTTGTTATCCAAAAACCTTTTAGTTTACTATTACAGTGCTATTGCAAATGCATTGTAGGAAATAATGAGTTTATGTCCTCATTTGGGCCAAAGCTTTAAAAAAGCGCAGGTCCTTATAGGCTGGCCTAAAGTAGCTCTAAAAAGAAGGATCACCAGGGAGGCAGGTGTCAGAATTACAAGGGCCCAGCTGAACCTCCTTGGTGATTCTTACTTCATTGATTCCATTTTTTTTTTTTTAAGAAAGTCAAATTTTTGTGTTGCCATATTATCTTTGACCTACCCGGCCCTGTTACTGTCTACAGCTTGGCATGAACTGAGGACTTGTAGGAGGCAGTGTCTACAACACATGCACGTGGCATTAACCTAAGACTACTTCTAACCTCTGACTGCGGTAGGTCACAGGGCTGTCCCCACTGGATCACCTGTCTCAGCATGGGGGTGGAAGATGGCGAACCACCCAAGTGACAGAAGCAAATGACTACAGCTGCTTTGGAAACATATCAGACAAGTGCGTACTTTTGACACCCATGTTGTTGGGTGACCACACTAGTAACACAGAGTATCAGTGAAGGGCAAGATGGCGTCGTGGGCAGCTTTCTGACTTGACTGGTTTTAAGTTTTAATGTAGTTGGCCCTTTAAAAAATAGATTTTTCAGACAAATGGCCTTCACAAAGGGAGGGTGAGCTCTTTCTAGTTCCTGACTAAAACAGCAGTGAGGACCTCTGGGGTTAATTCAGTTCTACAGTTGGGTCTCTACATTTAGAGATCTACAAGGGCAGCTTGATGTTAAAACCGTCCGAGAAATTGGTGGCTGTGGTTGGCATTTGAATACATTCTTTGTTTTGCAACTCAGTATATGATAATATATTTAAAAAATTTGTACCAGATTTAATTAGAAACAAATTTGATACCGCATTCATCTGCTTGATCTCACTCCCTAGACTCCACTGGTAGGTTTTGTCATAGATCTTTTTCTCAAGGACAGTCAAAATTTCCCAACACAATAGCAGCATAGTCCTGAGTTAAAGAACTCAGGTGGACAGATATGTTCAAGTCCTGCTTCTACTGTATGTGGCACATCTTAGGCACCCTCTTACCTCATTTCTCCATCTACACAATGAAGATGGTAGCACTCACTCATCAAGCGATCGTTAAGTAGTGGCAATCTATGAAACACACCTAGCAAAATGCCTGAACGACAATAGGGGGTTCAACAAATAAGGAAAGCTACTCTTGAGAATAAATATTAACCATTTATGTCATTGATACACACTTTCCATCTCCTAGGGTACTTCTACTTTAAAATGTTCTGTTCCCTTCTTAGACCAGGTGAGAGACCATGTGTTCAGGAGGCGTGGTCACTTCCTGCTACCCCCACCCTCCTACTCCCACTTTCCTTTCCATATCCCAGGGGCCTCCTCCAGGCAGCCCCTTCGTGTGACCCATGCCCTGGGCTGCAAGAAGTGGGTTTGTCAGAGCAGGTCCCTGGGGCTGACAGGAGACTGGACTCTGTGAAATATGCCCTCCTTTAGGAGTGCATGGTGCCACTCATTGGGCCAGGCCCTGCAGGGGACAAGCTGATGGCAGGGGTCTCCCTATCCTTGAGAACCTTCCATGTGGAGCACTTTGTTTCTCCAGAGTAGGCCTCGGACTACGTGTATGCGGTATGGTATGTGTGTGTGGTGCATGAGCATGTGGTATGTGTTGGTGTGTGGTGTGTGTGTCTATGGCGTGGTATACATGGGGTATGTATGTGGTGTGTGTGATATATGTGTATCTATGTATGACATGTATGTGTGTCTCTGTGGTGTGTAGTGTGCCTGTGAGGGGTGTGTGTGTGTGTGTGTGTGTGTAAGCACATGTGTATGCATGTGATGTTCTTGGCTTTGTAAAGAAGGGGCATTTCCTGAGTTTCTTAACTCATGCCTGTAGTCGGCAGTCACCCCACATAGGCATCCAGCCAGCCTCGCTTAAGTGCTTCAACCCCTGGCACCTGTGTCTTTTGGATCTTTGACCAGCCTCTCGGAGAGAAGTAAGACTTTGCCCCAAGGTGGGAAGATGCCAGCTACATTCCTTACTTCAAAGCGAACCAGCCTTTCCTGAGCTCTACAATGAGAAGCCCCACCTTTTTCCTGGCCTGAATGTTTACTCCTTTTTCTCAAGCATCCAGGGACTTGGGTTGAGCTGTCTCCACTTCGACCTCTTTCCAGCTGCCTGGTTCAAGTGGCATTCCCATCTGTGGCCTCCGCAGCCTTCCCCGCTCCCAGAGATTGGGTGGGATCTGCTGTGTAAACTCAGGTGGGGTCTGCAGATGAACTTGCCCCCATTTCTTGCCTTCTGCCCCAGAGTCTCCAGATTAAACCTCTCTCAGTAGAGCTTTCGTAACTGCCGTCTCTACACAGTGTAGTTTGCAATGTGGGAGGGCCCTGCGGGCCAACAGCTGGAATATTTCAAGTCCGATTTCCTCTAGGGGGCTACCCAGAATGACAAGACTGCAGTGAACTGTCAGTGCTGGGACAGGGGTCTGGGGGTACAGTGGCTGCAGTGAGGTGCCTCTGTTCTCCCTCCTTGTGGGGGATTTTGTCCCACGGCGACTTTCAAGGGAGGAAAAAAAAACGCAGATTTAGAATGAAGATTCCAGGACTAGATGCATGGTTTTGAGGGATTATTGCCCTCCTCCTTAATTAATTCTAAGCCATATGCCTCCCGCCTCTCTCTGGGAGTGAGCTGCGTGCCCCCTGCTGGGGGCACCTTCTCCAGGCCCTGACTTTGGCCCCAACTGGGCTCAGCCTTATCCCATTCCTGCTGACAGCAGGAAGGAATGATTTTGCTCACTAGAAGATAGATGAATATGGTTCCAGCCTGAAATTGTTTCATAAGTCCTCCTAGGCTGGGGGGATCGATGCTGAATTTGCATCTAGAGAACCACAGGTGCAAAATCCTAACTATCCCGAAACTTGGAAAGCGAACATCCTCTATCTACGCTGCAGAGTGGGAGCGGTGCCTTGCCTTCTGTCTCTCCACAAGGTCCCCTCCACCTCCCTGACCCTCTCCTCCATTGTCCTGCCCCCTCGCCTCTCTGTTCTCTTAACTCCTTGGCACGCGATTGTCTTAAATGGAGAAAAGTGGCTCGTTCTGATGGATGCTGCCAAGGAGACATTTCAAAATGGAGCACAGTGAGCTGTGCCCCTGGAAAAGGCCTTAGTCACTTGAACTGGAATTCCCTTGGTGCCTGAGGTTCCATGATGATCCCCCAGGAGCCTAGCAGGTGGCACTGGGGATGCAGTTACCAAAAGGCTGGGAAGAATCTCCTTGCACATTTTCCCTTTTCATTCGCTGTCCTGGCAAAACGCAAAGTGGAGCTGCAGTGAGGTTCTCAAGTATTTCGACCGCATCACTGTGTACTTTACTGGTCATATAGTGGAGTTTCGTGTTGTTAATGCTTCTCAGGGATGTAAAATTGCCCCAAGACCCTAGATTTCCTTACACACCCCTATGTCAGCCTCGCTGGAGGCCGCGTGCCCATTCTTTGCCACTCCTGTCCCCTCACAAAATGGTGCACAGAGGTTGTGACAGACGGGAGGTCTGCCCTGAGTGTGCGTCTGGTGGCTCTTGTCATGTGCGGGGGCTGCCAGTGACAGTGTCTCATGCTCTCAAGCCAGGACCATTTCATGGTCACTGTGTGGGTGCTGGGATTTTGACCAGACCTGATTCTAGCTAGTACATTCTGAGCGCTTGTTCTGCTAAAGCACCTTCTCATTTAACCTTCAAACAATCTGGGGCACCTGGGTGGCTCAGTCAGTTAAGCGTCCGCCTTCGGCTCAGGTCATGATCCCAGGGTCCTGGGGTGGAGCGCTGTGTCAGACTCCCTCCTCAGCGGGAAGCCTTCTTCTCCCTCTCCCTTTGCAACTCCCCCTGCTTGTGCTCTCTCTCTCTCTCTCTCTCTCTCTGTGTCAAATAAATAAATAAGATCTTAAAGTTTTAAAAAAAGCCTTCAAACAGTCCCACACTGTAGGCACTACCATTATCCCCATTTTTCAGATGAGAGAACTAAAGCTCAGCTAGGTTAAGTACCTTGGCTAAAGTCATGCATCTTGTTAACTGAGCTGGAACACAAGCCAGGTCTGTCACCAGAACCAGAGTATTCTATTCCCCCAGGACTCTAAGACTGAACAGTAAGGAAGGAGGGCTGACAGCTCCAAACCTCTACCTGCCTTCACAGGGATGGTGTGTCAGACCCTCCGGGCAGGGATTCTTTACTGGAGCTTGGGTTCACATCCATAACAGGGCCTCAGGGTGCCCCTGAAAACCCCCCTGAAACTGTGTGCAAGATCCTGTGGGTATGCGTGGTATATTTTTTTTCTGAAGAAAGAATGCATGATTTCAGTGATTCTTGAAAGGCTGGTACCCCCTAAAGTGTGTGTGGTTTTTTTTTTAAGATTTATTTATTTGACAGAGAGAGACACGGCGAGAGAGGGAACACAAGCAGGGGGAGTGGGAGAGGGAGAAGCAGGCTTCCTGCTGAGCAGGGAACCCCGATGCAGGGCTCAGGGCTCAATCCCAAGACCCTGGGATCATGACCTGAGCCAAAGGCAGACGCTTAACGACTGAGCCACTCAGGCGCCCCTCCCCCTAAAGTGTTAAGGACCGCAGACATTGTGACACAGGGTCACGTCAGTTCACTCCATTGTCTGCCCCTCTTTTGGGCTTTCTCTTTGCCCCACCCCACCCATGCTGCCCACTCTGTTTTGTTCCATCATGGGGGAATCCAACCCAGGGCCCGTTTGATGGTAACGTGAGGTGAATGGCTGGTTGACCTTGACTCTCGCACTGCTAGCGGACCTGCCCATTCCTTCTGACCTGCTGCCCAAACTCCATGGATTTGGAACCATCTCTGGGTGGACACACTGGACACAGAACCCAAGGAGGCTCCTGGCCAGCCCACTCCGAGGTGTTACAATAGGGCAGGAGGGTCTGGTCTTACTGGTGTGAGGGGCAGTGGGCCAGCATACCAGCCAAGCCAGGGTTCCAGCTTTCCTCTGCTGGACTCTCATTGGCAGCTTTGTTTGGAATCACAGGTGGCCTCACCCATCCATTAGGCAGGATCTTGACCTTAGCAGAGGGAAATTCTGAGAGTCAGGAATCAGACCCTGGCCTTTTTGACCCATTTTCCTGAAGTGGGAGCTGAAAGATGAATTTTACATGGCGCGAACTTGAGCGACACGAGGGGTACAGACAGGAAAACCCCAAACACCAAACGTTCCTAAATGATAAATAGTTCTTTTCTGAATAGAGGTTATGATAGAAATAAAACCCTCCGAATTATGGACAATCATAAGCACGCTGGACTCCAATTACTGTGGTCCAAGTTAAGAGGAGCCATGATGAAAAATCTGGCCTTCACTTTTCACGATCTCTTTATCTGATGACACCTCCCATCAGTTTTTGCATTTGTCTTTCACTGAGGACAACTGGCCTTAATCATCAGGGAACAGAGTTCTTTTTAATCATTCTTCCTTCATTTGCACCCCATTCCCCAACCTGAAAACAGCCTGCCTTTGATGGATTAAGACCATGTCTCACTCTTCAAAAATGACTACAATAAGAGAACTTTGTGCTTTTCCTTAACTTGTCAGATTATACCTGAAACTAGATGCGAGCTGAGTCTTCCATAGAATCTGCTTGACAACAGGTAAATACATCTGAAAGTCCTTTGGGAATTGGTTTGCTTGAGACTAAGAATTGATTTTAGCCATGAGCTGCCTTACATCATTTTTGGGAAGAAGGCATGCAGAGATAAATTAATACAGGATTTGGACCCTGGTTCACAACCAGCAGGGGATCCGAAGCTGGATCAGAAGGTGAGCCACGCATCCTGGGTCACACCATTGTTGCCTGTTTACTGTTTGGATGGAAGAGAAAGGTCCTGGGGAAAGGCCTGGTCTTTAAAGAATTTCTTCCTTCAACCACAAGTTTTATAATTTATAGAGAATAGAATACAGTGCATATAAAGCACTTCTTATTCTGGGCTTTTCGGAGAACTGAGTCAGATATGGGAAAGGGGACTGCTTGTTTGGAGCCACAGGGGAGATACAGGTTTCCAGGATGGGTTATCCAGTCATTCAGAAACTGACTGCTGGGCCCCTGACCCGGTTCTGCCCCTCCCAACCTGTGACCTTGAACAAGCAGCTTAACTTCCGTGTGTCCAGTTCCTTATCTGTAATATGCGGACAGTAACTTGCCTCGTGGGGTTGTCTTGAGGATTATAGGAGTTATGGTATATACTGGTATATACTATATACTGGTATGGAATATATGGTATATACTGGTATATATATGGTATATATGGTATATACTGGTATGGTATATATTATAGGAGTTGAAACTGGCTCGTGGAAAGCACTAGATAAAAATGACCCATGATCACTGCCACTGCTGCAATTATTGTAAAAATCACCTTCATTCTCGAGGACGCTGGAGCCTGAACTGTTGTGCTTTTAAGGGCGAGGTCCCTACCAGATTTTCTTTCCCCGCCAGAGTGCCCCCACTCCAGATAAAAGTCTCCTCATCTTAAAGGTCTCTCGGAAAAGACAGTCCACCAATGCCTCAGTTGTCTGATCTGTAACCATCCTTCGAGTCAGAAAGTTTTCCTTAGAAGTGAATTAACCTCTCTCCCTGAAATTAAAGCCATTTCCTCTCATTTAAACCACTTCAAGATGGAGAAGTGTTCTCGCCTTAAAATAACTCTCCTATATTTAAATGCTTGATTAAATCCCTTTTCTGCCTTTTCTTCTCCTGAAAAGAATCGAAGTCATTTACCTTTTCCCTGGGTCATTTCTATCACCTACTTGAATTGTTCTTGTTCTCGCCTTCCTGTTTTCCATACCTCCCTCTTAAAAACCAAAGCCAGGGCTGGCAGGAGTCAGTTACGACAATCGTTGCTGATGCGGTGAGTTAGGGAGAGATATCTTCATAACTCTTACCTATTTTATTCCTGTTGTCTCAGTATCAGCCTTGCTTTCATGGTCACAAACATACCAGTAAGTGAATGATGCCCACACTTCAGCTGAGGGGACCCTTCTTGACTGTCTTCGGTGTCTCATCCCTTGCTTCTACTTGTCATTCACCATCTTCAGCTCTTAGGATCTTTCTGAGCCTGTCACGGTGCTAGACTCACATCTAAATATAGACTTAAATCTACTGAGCAAGAAGGTGAGCTCCTCTGGAGGTAGAATGTTTGACTCTCTATCCCAGGACTCATCATGATGCCTGACTCACAGTAGAGCTTCAGCAAACTTTGCTAGATGCATTTCCTAAAACATCGCTAGCAATATGATATATAATATAGCAATAGGGTCTTGTTAGGACCCTAGGTAGGCCCTGAGGACTAATGTGACATTGCCAAATAGAGGTCCTCTCTCCCATATTCCCATGTGGACATGGCTGGGAAGCGGATATATAGATGTGACTTCTCTCAAGCAGTGTGTACCCACATGGAAATGTGGATCGTAGACTTTTTCACTCAAGTGCTATTTCATCTTAGAGTTGGACATTCTCAAAAAACATTTGCAAAGCCTCACAAAGGGAAAACTTGATATACTTAGGGCCCAGATTCCATTCTGGTGAGCTCTTTGGAGAGATATGGAGGAGAAAAGTAGGACATTGTGAAATCAAACCAACAATTACAATGTCTTATAACTCCAACTTGGTTGGGAATTATTGGTTCAAGTCACACTTTCCACAGGGTCAGTGTCTCAGAATAGTGTTCTTCAAAGATTACATAGACACTTGTTAAATATACATAAACCAGATTTATTTCCATCTACTCCAATATGTGTCCCCTCCACCCCAGTCAGCTGGCCCTACTCCCTGCTCCTGGCTTTAGTCTCTTTCCATGGCTTTGTTAACTCTGTTTTGTTTTTGTTTTTGCCGGGGATGCCCTGCCCCTTCTCTAGGCCAGGGACATCCCAAGTAGCATTTCAATCCACCCTGAGGCCCCTATTTTCACTGTCAGTATTCTTTCCTTGTTCATATGTGCAAGTTTTGTCTTCCCAATTACTCATCACTGAAGGTGGGCCAGGGGCAACACTTCTTTCCCAATTTTTAGACCCCAGCAGAGGGTAGAACAGAGGACAGAGCTCTAGATCAGTGGACTGCAAACCCAGTCAATTTCCAGAATCACCTGAGCAGTTCTTAAAAATATCTACTGAATCAGAATCTCTGGAGGGGAGGTCCAAGAATCAGCTTTTCACATTTTTTAAATGTTTAAAAAATTTGTTGATGTTGCAGGTGGTAAGTCTGATGATAGGTCAAGTGTGAGAACGACCAATGATGTGGGAGGAATCTGTGTCAAGTCAAATTTTTGGTACTTTGGTGATAGAGCTGCTGAGGCTTTGACTTGGTCTAACGAAACCAAAAAGGCTTCCTTCCCAAGAGGGGCTGTGTGAGTCCTTACCACTGGAGTTCACGAAAACATTTGGCTGCTATGACACTGTACGCATCAAGATATTGGCTTTTTCTTTCCCAGAGATATTTATGTCTTTACTTATTTTGCATTACATCTACCTCCAAACTAAACACCACCAGTCTCACTAGCCAATCGATTTTGCATCCAGAGGGACAGGCTTTGCTTGGCAACTATAATTTTCCATCCCTCCTACTATAAAAGATGACTTTTCCTTGGCCAACTCACAGGGTAAATTCTCTTCAGCTTAGTGCTTAGTGATGGTTTTGTTCATGATGTGCTTGTCCATTCTCAGAAGAGACAATCCCAGCCACTGTCATTACCACATTCATCGTGCTTTTCTAGACTGTGCCCGCTTAAATGTGGTGCTGAGCCATTCATTTGTTCAAGTATAGGCTAGGCTGCAGACTCCAACCTTTAGACACACACAGCCAGCTTTGCTCAGATGTTTGCCTGCAGTCTTTTTAATCTGTGGTTTGGACTCTCCTATAAGCCTCTAATCTTGGGCCTAGGATATACTTTAATATGTTGACATGAAAAATTTTCTGAATCTGGAGGCATTTCACTTCTCATGTGCTATCCATTTATTTTATTTTAGATTACCATAAGGACATAATATCAACATTAATAAAACCATTTATTGAGAATCTAATATGTGTAGGACAAAGTACTGGGTAGGTGCTGGGACTTCAAAGAGTCATAAGATAAAGTCCTTGCTCTAGAGAGGACCACACTGATGAGAAATACAGGATTCCATTCATAAAAAAGCAATTTACAAAGCCACACAGCAGATATCAAGCATAAGATAAATGGCTCAGGCACTAACCACCCTTAGGATTTGAAGGAGGACTTGACCATGGAGTACTTGAAAGCCTCATGGGGGAACTTACTATATCGTGGAGGCTGGCGTACAGCAGGGACTCAGTAAGTACCTACCAAATGAACAAATGAATGACCGGCTGGATGGTGGTAAGATAGGAACTGTGCCTTGGAATATAGGCAGAGCATATTTAGAAGAAGTGCACGCCCACGTGTGTGCATGCGTGCACACACACACACATAGCTCCTTTATCAATGAAGCATGAACCTGTTTCATCAGGGAGTAACATGAGTGAGAAATTTAGGAAAATATAGCTCTGTTAAGGTTAATCGTTTTATTGGTGAGAATCATTTATTGAGCAATAATTAAATTAATAGCACTTACTAAATATTGTTTATTTAGTAAGTAAATTATTAGTAAGCAAATTACTAGTAATTTAGGAAGTAACTTATTTTCAGTATATGAACACTCACTGTGTGAGTTCATTGATACACCATCTAACAGGGAGACAAAGGACATGCCTTTGTATAGATGCCTTTGCTGAGCTATGTATAGTCACTACCTGATTTATTTTGTAAGCAATTAATTTCTATTCCACCTTTTCCCAAAATAGATTTAATATCAAACAATTTATGAGACTTAAGATAGGAAGCAAGGTATAAAGAGGCTGAGAGATGGAGCAGAAAAAACGGAAAAGGAGCTGGACTAATTGAGTCTTCTTGCAGCTTGGGCTGAAAAGAAAGCACACGAGTGACTTAGAACGAGGAATCAAATACGTTTCTGGGAGAAGAAAGGAATAAAACGTTTCTCCTTGCTCCTAATTTCTGAAGAAAACATTTTCGTGGGGCTATTTTTAACCCTAATCCCTAGTTAATTGCTGCTATTCCCAATTTTACTACCAGCTAGCTAGCCAACTTTCTGTGTGCCTGGCACTGTGCTAAATTTGATACATGCATTAAAAAAGAAAATTGATCCTACAGCTGCCCTGTGAGTAGGTGCTGTAACTCACCCCTCCTGCCCAAAGCTCTTTGATATGTGCAGCCCTTCCTAAGAGCAGCTGGATGCTCTCCGTGGGCAGGTCCTCTCCAGCCTGGGAATCCACTTGCAGAGAGTGAGTAGACGGCAGCCGACAGGAAGCCCGTCCAATGGGAGATAAAAAGATCCCACTGCAGAGACAACTTTGACTGAGACAGTGGAGCAGGCACACAAGCTATGTCCCATCCAAGCAGCTCAAGGAGACTCAGGAGGAGGTCTCGAGGCTGCATAAGAGAAGAAGCATCTCTGGTTGTTGGAGACACCAGATCGCTCAACCACCATCTTAGTTGTTTGGAAGAAACCACGTGTTTCAACCAATGCCCTGAACTTAGAGTGAAAGAAGACGTTTCCAGCTGTGTGCACCGGAGCAGGTCACTCCACATCTCTTAGCTCCCGTTTCTCCTGTGAACAGTAGCAGGGAAGGAGGTCCACCCCGCTCTGATGATGATTCCTGAGGACTGGACGCAGAAGTGTGTGTAAAGCATTGAATGTGAAAGTTACAACATATGATTCGGCCCGAATTTAAAATCCTGCATGTTCTTGTGTCTACATAGGATCTGAGAGCCACTAAAAATTCCTGTTATCTGGTGCCTCAGTATTTCTTCTTTTATTCTCTTTCTTACCTTCGTGGCCCCTTCAGTCTGCCCGAAGTCCTGGTGGTTGGCGGCCTCTCTGCCCTGCCTGCCCTCTTCCTGTCATCACTTCGGGTAACGGGACTGACTGTAGATAGGATAGGAACGAGAAAAGGAGAAAAAGAAAAGGGAAGAGAAGAATATTTATTGCTGTACAAACATCCTCATTTAAAAAAGCAATTATGGAACAAATAGTCCGCCCCTCTGGTGTCACCCTAACCTATCAACTCACCCTTCCCCACACCACTTCTAGTTTGTTTATACACAGTCATGATTTTCAAATGTCTCTTATCACAGAGAAGCTGATGTGGCTCTGTGAGTTCTTCCTATTGACTACTGCCTTGAACATTTCCCAAGTTGCTATGCCACCTTCATAATTATTTTTGCTACTGGTTGTAAACTAGCCCACGGAGTAAAGCATCTCATGATGAAAATCTTAATTTTATTACTGTTGCACATTTAGGTTTATTTTAATAAATAATAACATCACAAATACCTTGTGTATGTAGTCTTCTTTCCCCTTGTAGATTAAAGGAAAAAGTGTTTATAATTTTTTTTTTCTAAAAGCCAGGCAGAGTTTTCTAAATTCCCCACACCCTGAGTATTTATCAGCTTTTGCTGACCCATTCTGCTTTATCTTGCTTTATCCTCATGGGATCTTCTGGTCAGTGAGTCAAGGAATTAGCTGCTGTTTCTAATCATGACTTTTTCTATCAACAAGTCTGTTTGAATGTTGTTTCTTGTTCTCTGAAAAGGTCAGAAGAATTCTGTAGATAGCCTGATAGCACCTGCCTCATGACTGTCAACTGTGGAGACACAATCCTGTCTGAAGTGCTAAGAGGAAGTCCACCCAACCGAATGAACGTGCTGCACGGCAGCGTCCCACTCAAGCCCCGGGCAGGTGTTGGTTCTTTGACCTCAAGCAGAGATGGTATAGATAGCTGTATCAATTGGGGTCCAACCAGGAAAATGAGTACGACTCTAAGCATTTAAAACCGAGGACATTTAATATAACGAGGTAGTGACACAGGTAATGGAAAAGCCAAGAAGCCAAACGGCAGTGGTGAGGCAATTGAGAGATGAGTGGAGGCGGGAAGCCACTTCTATCCCTCGGCTGAAGGACAGAGCCGGGGTCATCTGGTAGAAGTTGGGCCCAGGGCGCCTGGTCCAACAGTGTCAAAGTCACGGAGGAGGATACGCACCCCTGCTGGAGATGCTATCCAAGGCACAGAGAGACGGGGAGAAACGCCCTGGCTTCTCCTCCCTCCAGCCTTCCAATCTCCCCACAATGCTCCTCCTTGGCTGAACCCAGCTAGAAACCAGGTGTCTCAAGAGTCTGGGACACACAACTTGCAGGGGTGAGCACTCCCCACTCCCACCACTCTGCTACCAAGTGAAGTTGGGAAAAGATGAGGAATGAGCCCCAGGGCAAACAAGCAAAGAATAAGTACAAAATCACATTGCCAAATATTCACTATCCTGTGGAAGTGCTGGACAAGAAAGCAAAAGGGAACTAAATGGTTTGGTTTTAAGTACCCAGATCAGCCATACACAAGTGCGTTGTTAGTTGCAAATGGTACCTCTAGCTACTGTGAGCCAAAAAATGATGTATCGTAGACTATTAGGAGGTCACAGAATCTCTAGGAGCCCAGTGTCAGGCATGGAAGCTGTGGGAGCAGGAGGGAGCACAGTACAAGTTTTGCCGCGGGGAGGAGGAGCTGTTGTTGTGGACGCAGGGCCGGGTCCCTGGGCTCACCCAACAGTCTGTACCAGACCCCATGACTGGCCCTCCTCGGGGCTGCCTCTAAGAGCTGATGACTCCAGCCAACTGGAGCCGACCTCCTGTAGAGTGGATTCAACCCTTTTCCTGCCTCCTCCTGGTCTTTACTAAGTTGGAGGCAGCTAAATGCCCAGCCTGTGACATACATCTACACCCCAGCTGCAAAGGAGGCTGGAAGAGAAAGTCTGGCTTCTACTTTGAGGAAAGGGGACTACCATGGAATGAATTTTGTTCCCCTCCCCCCTGCAAAAAATTCCTTTGGTGAAGCCCTAACCCCCAACCTGACTGTTTTTGAAGACTGGGCTTTTAGGGGGTACGTAAGTTTAAATGAAGCCGTGAGAGTGGGGTCCCAATCTGATAGGATGGGTGGCCTTACAGGAGGAGGAAAGTAGAAAAAAAGATGTCCCCATACACACACCAAGGAAAGGCCACTGGAGAAGGTGGCCAGGCAGTCTGCCAGCCAGGAATTGAGCTCTTGCCACACCTGATTGTGCTGGCACTCTGATCTCAGAATTTTAGCCTCCAGAACCATGAGAGAATGCGTTTCTGTTGTGGAAGCCACCTGGTCGGTGGTCTTTTGTTATGGCAGCCCGAGCAGACTGAGACAAGGACTCAATGAGGGAAACCCAAGTTCACCAAAGGAAGAGTGTTCACAAGATGTTGAGTGGCCACGCATGGGATAAATGTCCACTACATCCACATCACCAACTTGTGTTTCCTACAGAATGTTATCAGCTCTTGCCACCCTTTTGACCATGAAAAAGGGTACAAGTAAGAGGGTTGGTGGTACAGCTGCTGAGATAGTACCGTGCCAGGGCCCCTGCCACATGAGAAGGCTGGTTCCTCTTGTGCCCCAGACCTGCTGGGGGCAAATCTGCAGCCCTTGGTCATGTGCTAGCTCTGTCTTCTGATGGGGTCACACCAGGGAAACTAGGCTTTACCAAATCTTATCACGAGAAAGGAGCTTAGAGAATACACTGCCTCTTTTCCACCCAGTGCCAGATCCTTCCAGGTCTTCCAACAGCTCTAGTTGTTACGAAGATTGTCTTTTCCTAATTGCAGTTGATATTCCTGCAAGGAGACTCTTCTTCCACAAATTCAAAATTAAAGGAACAACTAACAAAGAAGGTGTAAGAGTGGGCCCCACTCAGGGGCAAGTGTTAAAAGGACAGAGCCAGGGTCATCCCTGGGCAAGCTATCTCAGGAACATCTCGTTTTCGAGGAATATCGGACAACCTTTCATTCATTTCGCTTGAGATTACGTTCCAGTGGAGTAAGACTGCCTGAGTTATTTTTGTAGTAACCACTAATGGAGTGTCCACTGATGTGTCTTTTATGGCATTAGGTTCTGGGAATAAAAAGTTGAATAAGATATCATTCTTCCTCTCTGAAAATGCACAGGGTGGTAAGAAAGGCAAGCATCGAGATCACTGGCATGTAAGTATAAGAAATACAAGACAAAAATGAACAAAACATGATGAGAGCCTGTAGGAGGGAGCAACTAACTCTGGAGGGGCCCAGAGAGGGTTTCAAAGACAAGGGGCATTTGGGGATGACATGGAGAGGGCCTGAGGGTGTGTCCAAGACTTCTATTGAGAGAAGAGTTGGACACAGCCACTGTGGTTTCTCGGGGATGAAGCTAGGTAAGCTGGGGCAGTGTACCAAGGTGATGCTTGAGTAAAAGAGTTTCTCCAATAAAGGAAAAATTAAAACGGAGACTCAGGGCCTGAATCTGGAGTTGCTGGTATGAGTAGGTGTGTCTTCCCTAGGCTGATCTTTAGAGGTTATTGAAAGAGACTCCTTATTCCTTTCTCCCACCTCAAAAACAAACATACCTACAGTCTCTGCCACATCCACTCCACTCCGCTGTTGTAGTACCAGAACAGCTACAGATGGTCCATAGATGAGTGAGTCTGGCTGTGTACCCATAAAACTTTATTTATAAAACATTGCAGAGCCAAAACAGTGACAGACGGTCCATAGATGAGTGAGTCTGGCTGTGTACCCATAAAACTTTATTTATAAAGCATTGAAGAGCCAAAACAGCCACAGACGGTCCCTAGATGAGTGAGTCTGGCTGTGTACCCATAAAACTATTTATAAAGCATCTGGATTTGGCCCAAGGGTCATGCTTTGCCAACCCCAGCTCTACGGGATCAGATCTGAAAATGCAGTCATCATTTACTCCTGGTTTGTGATTTAAGGTCTGTTTTGAGGTTGTGTCTGCAGGTCCTGGGGAAGGGCACTGGCGAGGGTGGGGGTAGGGCTCAGGAAGGAAAGTGAGGCGCAGTTCGGAGAGGTCTTAGCTCTAGGGAGGAGAGGGCCAAGGTGGAAGGCAGGCCCCACTCATTCTTCCTCACGGAGCGCCTCCTGGCCACCAGCCTGCTGTCTCACTGCGGCTCCAAATGGACTGCCTGTGTCCAGGCCAGCTGCTGCTAGGCAGGAGCTCATCCCCGAGGTGACTGTGCACAGGATAATTTATATTTTGGGGTAAACCCACCTCAAGCTCCTTTGAGATGAAAGAGTCTACATAAAACTGAGTTATGACCCTGCTTAATGGGAGCACTGCTGAGTTTTTCCAAAAGTGGAGTTAAACCCCTCTGGCATCTGTGAAGGGCTGGCAGTAAAGGACTCTGGCCATTTCGGCAGCTCTAGTTTTTGCAGTTGATCTGTGTGCGATAAATCATTCTCCTCCTCTGAGTCCAAGGCGGCATTTGTATTTGCCAAGACACTAAGGAGGAAGATCTCCAACTGGTCTAAGCTGAGGCTGGATCTTTGCTTTTTTTTAAGTTGTTTGGGAAGTGAGAACACATACACATGTTCGCACTCACACTCACTCACACACACACACACACACACACACTCACACATGTTAAGCTCTCATAATAACATATTCCAGAATAGCTCTCCCCTTACCCTGTAACTTCACATGGATTGTCAGTCACGACACTGGTTTTGTTTCCTCACAAAAGACGTGACTCGGTTATGCTCCTTTGACATCCTGTACATTTTAACCCCCAGAAGACTCTTTTTTGGGGGAAGCAAAGCTGTCTCCAGGTGACCCCGTCTCCAGCGGACGCCCAGGGCTCCTCGGACCAGCTCTGTGCCGGGCTGCCCCTCAGACAGTATCAGACAGGGCATACCAACGTGTCTTTTTTTAGAAAAGACCGTAAGTGTCTTATCTTACTCCTTTGGAATTTTCCACAGTTATTTAACCTCTAGTTTAGGAAAAGTGGGTTTGAGGGTTCTTCAAATTGTCGCTGAGCGCTTACATCAGATCTGCGAGCTTATTTCACTTGAGGTGGATGGCGCTCCTGCTTGCCAACCTACCTCATTTCCATCTCTCCTCCCTACTGACTAGAAACCTTGTGGTTAAAATAACACACAGCCTCTATTCACAGCTCCAACTTAGAGCTGCTTATCGGAGGCAGCTTTGGGATTTAAGGAAGTCTCAAGAAGATGCTCTCGAGTTGCTTTCTCAATATTCAATGTTAGACTCTCGGGAAGAAAGCAGGGATCTGGTCAGGTAAAGAGCTTCTTTTCTTTTTCATTGTTTTGTTGCGGGGGGGGGACTGATGAAGATCCTTGTGTCCGTCGGCGTTGGAAGGAACCCACTGCTTTCTAGCTTTTGACTCTTGAACGGGGCTTGTGTCTGTTTCTCTGCAAGGGGAGTAAAGTGTGACCTGGGAATCGCTCAGAGAAAACTGCAGTGGTGATTCTCTGTTGGCGGAGAGAGAGGGCTGGGGCTTTGGGGGGATAGATGTGCTTCCTTGGTGGAGCAACAAACCACCTTTGGGCATGTGCAGGTCATGAAAATAGGAAACAGTAGTTGGGTTGGTCTTACTCGCTCGGTGTAGCGTCTGGAGGTAGGTTGCGTGAGCGGCATGCCCCGCAGCAGTGCCCAGCCCTATCTGGGCATCACATCTTCTTACCGAATGGAACTAAACTGATTCACCTTCCCTTGCTGCTTTCTCCTCGAGTAGTTGGGTGCCACCATGCCCTGTCTATCTCCCACCTCTAAATTGTTGTGAAGTGTAGCTCTGCTATCTCATTTTTAAATATATTTAAACTCATGTCTTTCTCTGGTGGTAGAACATTAAAGATTTGTCTTACATCTTTTGTAAAATGTATTAACATTTTCCTTGAACACCTGTAACTATGGCATCTGGAAATAAAATAACTCATTTGTAGAGTGAGCCATTTTTTTCGGAAGAATTTGCCACCACCCTTCCGGGTCTTTCTTCAACTATGCATTTTTTTTTCCAAACATTTATGCCTATGAAATATTTCAATATATCCCACCCTGGCTGGACCAGGTGTTTGCTTACTGATCTCTCTCTCTCCCTCTCTCCCTCTCCCTCCCTCCCTTCCTATTTTCCCCTCGCTCCTAGATCATGTTTCCCTTTATGTTTTAATTTGAAGAAAATTATATTCCTATTTGGTGATAGAGCCAAATCAATCAATCAGTCAATCAATCCCTGGTCAGTCAAACATTTATTCAAGTGTGATAGATATGGTCTGTATTGCAATAGGCACCAGGGTTGGGGGAAAGTAAATACCATCGCCATGTTTATTGTATATTTTGACTCCTCTGTACAGTAAATAATTAGCAGATACTATCAGTACAAAATGAAGTGCTAAATTTCAAACTTCGGATTGTGGGAAACGTCGAAGTAATGACACGGCCGCCATTCCCGAGAGCTCACGACGCACCAGGTACTAAGCTCAGCACTTTGTACTCATCTTGCTTCACTGTTCTCTCGACAGCCCTCATGTTACAGGGCCGGAAACTGAAGCCTAGAGAGGTGCTGATGCCCCGCCTCATGCGGCTGCTAAGCAGTAGACTATGCTCGAAGCCTCAGGCCTGCTGGTGCTCAGGCTCTGGCAGGCATCAGAAAACGTGTGCGAGAAGCGGTCCGCGGCTGGGCCGCAAACGGTTGTGCAGCCTCCAAGGGGCCGGAAAGAGCAGTTCCGTGGGCGAGAGGGTGGGGGGCAGGGGGGAGGGTCGGCGTGGCTGGGGGCCCGCGCAGCAGTGCCGGCGGGGATGGGAGGCTCAGGGTCGGGCTAGGTCGGGAGAGGCAGAGGTGCTGGGCACAGAAGGAGCCTTGTGCTGTCGGCCCGAGGAATGAAACGAGGAAGGGGGTCTGATCACGGGAATACTGCTCAGAGCCCACCACAGGCTTTGCGGCTCCCTGCCTTTCCCGGTAACTTGCGAGGCTCAAACCCTCCTGCCTCGGCTCTCAGATAGGCTTCTCCCTCATCTGAGAGGTCTCCTTGACTTTCCTGTTCAAGGAGCAGCCTGTGACCACCCCTATTTGCTTCTTGTTGTGGTGAAAGAGACATAACATAAAATCTACCTTTTTAACCATTTTCAAAGTGTACAATTAAGTGGTATTTAGTAACTTCATGAAGTCGGGCAACCATCACCACCATCTAGTTCCAGGTAGTGTGGCCGTCATCACAAAGGGATATCCTATACCCTTTAAATCCTGTATCTGGTCCCCATTCTCCCAGCCCCCCAGGCCCTGACCCCCAAACCACTGATCTGCTTTCTGTCTCTGTGGATCTGCCTATTCTGGACATTTCATATAGACAGAATCATACAATATGGACTTTTGGATCTGGCTTCTTCCTCTTAGCATAATGTTTTCAAGGTTCATCCATAACGTGTGTTATGTACGTAGCATGAATCAGCACTTCATGCCTTTTTATGGTGGAGTGGTATTCCATTGTCTACATATGTCACATTTTGCTCACCCATTCAGCATTTGATGGACATTTTGAGTTTCAACTACTGTGAACAGTGCTGCTGTGACATGCATGGGCAAGGTTTTGTTTTAACACATGTTTTCAATTTTTTTGGGTGAGTATGTAGGAGTGGAATTGCTAGGTCACATGGTAACTCTATGTTAAGCTTTGTGAGGAGCTGCCAAACCATATCCCACAGCAGCTGCACCATTTCACCTTCCCACCACCATGGATGAGGGCTGCAGTGTCCTCACATCCCCGCCAACATTGGTGACTTTCTATTTTTATTTTATTACAGCCGCTCTGGTGGGTGTGAAGTGCTGTGTCGTTGTGGTTTTGATTTGCATTTCCCTGATGATACTGAGTATTTTTTCATGTGTTTGTTGGCCATTTGTCAATTTTTATTCCCTTTATTTGGCTCTATTCTTTTTTTTTTAAGATTTTATTTATTTATTTATTTGAGAGAGAGAGAGAGAGAGAGAGAGAGAGCATGAGTTGGGGGAGGTACAGAGGGAGAGGGAGAAACAGGCTCCCCACTGAGCAAGGAGCCCAATGCGGGGCTCGATCCCAGGACCCTGAAATCATGACCTGAGCCAAAGGCAGACGCTTAACCGACTGAGCCAGCCAGGCGCCCCTCCTTGGCTCTATTCTTGATACATAAGTCCTACAATTTACCTCTTCTTGTCACATTCCATGTTTATTTACTTTCTATCTCTCCTGTGACTGAGTAATCTCCATGAGGCAGGGACAATGTGTGTTTTGTTCATTATTGTATCTCAGTTCCTAAGACAGGCTTGGGTATTGCAGGGACTCAGTATGTATTTGCAGAATAACTGAAGATCAAATTATGGCTATTGCCCCTCCTCCCTGCTGGTGGGTCAACAGAGGGGGCAGCATGGTGAGGGGAGAACACAGCTGGTCTGTACATCAGCCCTGACCATGCTTGCACCCTCCCTACCCCCAGCCCAGGTTGCCAGAGCAGTAATGCCCTTCTGCCATCCATCCAGCCCTTGGACTGTGGGGAGAGAAGTGGGAGCAGCAAAGTAGTTACAGAGATAATCAAGGTTGAGGTCGTGAGAGCCAGAGCTAAGGCAGCAGCAAGGAGAACAGAGTGGGAGGAATACATAAGAGGGGGGATATTTAAAGAAAAATCAGTAAAACTCAATGACTGGCTGAAATGTCAATCAAGGTAACTTCAAATTTTGAACTTGGAAGGTTGGGAGATTGGTGGCACCATTAACGGTGAAAGGAAGTTGGGAGAAGGAGTGTCTGGGAGCAGGGGAAAGGAGCCGTGCTCTCCACTGAGTTTAAGAAGACGAGATCTTGCATGCCCGGGTGGCAGTGGCAGACACAGCCCTGGTGCTGGAAGGGGAGAGCCGGACTTAAGGACACCAGAATGGAGATCCTGGCCTCACAGGTGATTGTGAAGCATCCAGGACATCAGTAAAACTCAGAGAATGGACAGAGCTTCAGAGGGAGGGGAGAGAGACACAGAAAAGGAGGGCAAACACAGAAGTGTCCCTATGGTGAGGATGGGTAGAAGGAGAGGGGGTGAGCAAAGGAAGGAGGGGCAGGGGAAAGGGCAAGGGAGAAAGCCAGAGTTCGGGGATGTCGGAGTGGAAGAGAGGAAAAGAGGGGAGGTTGGACACAGATGAGGGAGCACAACAAAGGAAATGGGGGGGTGAGGGAGGTGGGGAGGAAGTAGTGAGGGGTTGGTATTCCAGAATACTTTCTACCTGTTCAGAAACAAGAAAGAGGGAGAGGTGGAGAACAGGGAGATTTGGCAATTGACTTGTGTCCACCTTCTTTCCCTGCCTCTGCTGCCCCCACACCAATCTCCCCAAACACGCTAAAACTAGCCTCACCTAATGACCTGCAGCCCAAGACCTTCCAGGTGAAAGGTTGTTCATGAGTCAAGTCCAGACTTTCATTCAGAGAGTTTGTAAGGATATCCTGAGACAGGAAGACTTTGAAGCCTAACATGGCTTCTTTGTCTCTCGGAGCGAAGTTCTACCGTGCCCATGGGTATTCTCTGCACTCTGTGGAGGCGTGGTAGAGCCTGACCTCAGTGCACATGACAGGAAGTATCTAAAGATCCCTGAGAGCAGGCATGTGAGAGAGGCAGCCTGGGGAAGAATAATGGTGCTCGGCCCCTGGAGGATGGTGGGAGAGCAGCTCAGAGGTCCTCTGTCTACAGCTCTGGCTCAGGCATTTCAGCTGGACCAGTTGGGCCAAGGACTCCAAGCTCGGCTGCATCCAGATTCAGGGTGAAAAAATATCTACTCCTAAAGTGTTAAGTGGGGAGCAGGTTATGGGAACTTGCCAAAAGCATGTGCAAGCTGATTTCCTTTTTTAATGTTGAGAACATGGGAGTTTTCTCTTCCATCAAAATGTAGGCTGACCTGTATTTATGAAGAAAACACTTAATACCCAGGATGGAAAACTCTGACTTGGGGAAGAGCATTTAGTGGCAGAAATCTCCTCTCACAGACTCCATGGAAACTCCAGTGAGGGGAGGTTCCCTACCATCCTTCCCTGCTTGTGAAGGGACTGAATTGTTGGCCATTGTGAGGAACTGAATGCTGGGGACAACGGTGTACCTTGGTGTCTTTGTGAGCCTCTCACTTTGAATGTATAATATTGTTCCATGCCTGGAGTCTTGCTGATAAAATTTTCATGTCTCCATTGCAAAGCAGAGTTCACTAATCCTAAGGTTGGATGCCTATACGTATCCTAGGTGGTAGAAGACCTACCAGGATAGGGTGCATATTTTATTAGATGGTATTGCCAAACATTTTTTTAAACTTTCCAGGAAGTTGTCCTTTATGCAATTAAAAAGCAAGTAAGAGTTTCGTCTTCATTCTGAAATGCTGGGGCTTCAGGACTAATGTCCTTGGAATGATGTGTTTTCTGATGTCATTCAATCATTCATTCATTTATGTACTTATTCATCCAACAAATATTTGTGTAAGCTCACCATAAGCCCATCAATAGTCCCACTGGGCGAAAGATGCAAGACCCTGTTCCTGTTCTCAAGTCTTAATGAAGAGTCAAGGCTGCCATGGGGACAAAAAGCGGTCATAGAAGAGAAGTGTACCGAAACCAGGTTCTGAGGCGGGGACAGCGAGTAGGGCTCCTTTATACAGCTCTGGCTTCCTTACATTTGAGCTGGGGGCCACCTCCCTAGCATGTACAGCCAGGAGGACAATAACTGAGTAATTAAATGGGAGAATGGGGACCTTGCACGTCATCTAAGCTCAAAGATCTATGGCCCAATGGCTTCATCCCAATTAACCCTTTGTGCTGCTGCAGACCCCACAGTGACCAAATTCCACAGAATGCCCTGCTTTTATCTGATGCACCCTTCCCTGGTGGAAAACATCTGTTTAAAATCATAGATGGTGTTTAAAGCATCACCTGGAATAACGGTTTTAATGTTCTGGAATTGTGTTGGAACAGAAATACTGGCTGGGGTCTTAGTGCCCTAGGATGTTGTGTCCTAAAGGGAATGATGTGTCCCTTCCTGGATGTTGTCACGAGGACATAAGGGAGGACAAGGGTTAGCACAGCTGGGTTGATGCTGGGTCTGAGACGTTTCAGGAGATACGATGGAAAACCACCGTGGTGGACTTTTGCACACAAATGGTAAAAATCAGCCTCTGATCTTTTATGTTTATCAAAAGCAGTAAGGTCAATTAATGCCAATACTCATTTATAATGGCAGATGATTAACATAAAACAACCACCCCACGGGCTTTGAAAAGTATTATATGAATTATTTTATAATAGTCTTACCTTCCTGATTCTTAATTTTCTTAAATATAAAATTATATTTATGATTTCAGCACATACAAACTGAAGGTGAGGAATTAGGCCAGAAAACTGGCAAAAGGAGCCCCTTAGGGGTTAGATGTCACCCGCAATATGGGGCTGGTGATAAGCATAGTGAAGCTCGGCTTTTGTCTTCTTGTCATGCTTTTTTGATACCAGCTATAAAAGGTGTCTAAAAATTATTTTCACCTCTCCCCTGGGTAGTCCTTAACAAAATCATTGCCAACTAAAGTTAGCAAGCCAGGGCAATATAGCCCCGCCATTAAGAGGGTGGATTTAGAAATAGAACCCACTTGGTTGGTTCTCCAATCTGCCTCTTTCTAGCACATTAACTTCCCTAGGCTTCAGTTTCCTGATCTGTAAAATCAAAATAATAAAAGCTCCTAGCCCTCAGGAATGTTATGACAATTAAGTAAGCTAATGTATGCAAAGCTCTTAGCACCTTCAATCAATGTTAACTATTATTATCGCAGGTAACACGTGAATAACCGAATGAGCCGCCATCTTTTAGCCAACCGCCAGCCTGCCTCTCTTCCCTCCTAGGAGTTTAGTCAGAAAGCACAGCTCTGATGAAGTGGTTCCTCTGCTCAAAACCGGGGAAGGAATCAAGTCCCCAGCCCTGCAGTGTGCCCTGGGCGGGCTGGGGGGTGGGGGGGCCCTCATGAAGGTGCTTCATTCTCTCTTCCCACCAGCAGCCCTCTCCAGCCCTGTGAGCCTTAGACTCCAGGACCCCGAAAGTCACAGCCCTTTCCTGAAGGAGCCCTATGCTCCAAGGCCTCTGTGGGTGAGCTCCCTATTCCCTCATTCCTGGTGCCCTTTCCTCCCATCTCTGCCTGGGAGCTAGTTCCAATCAGGACCAGTCAAGCGGGAGGTCATTTCTTTTGGGCCGTTTCCATGAGACTTTGCACCTTTACTGTAGCACCAGCCATGCTCACTTGGAATTTATATCTCCTGTGTTACACAGCAAGCTCCTTGAAACCTGGAACAAGATCTTGTTCATTTTTATGCTTCCTGTGGTACTTTGCATGCCATTTTGCACATAACCAAACAACAGAAAACGTTGGTTGAATTGAATTGAAACGTTGATTGTCTAATTATAGGTCATTCCAGTCACAATAGAGAAGAAGAAGCTGGTTTGGTGTTAAAAGAACTGGATATTTAAGTATGTGTGTGTGTGCAGATGTGTAGATGTGTGTGGATATACACTCCTCATCTGTGAAATAGACGTATGACGTGTGAAGTTCCTTCCAGCTCTGAATCTATGGATCCGAGTTATTGGCTTTCCTAGCCTTACCATACACCTCTAAATATTATGGCAAAAGCATACCCGGGGCTCTGCCTTCTAGAGCCACGGGAAGTTGACTAGGCAGGAGGTGAGTCACCAAGAGTGGTCTGGAGGGTGGTGGGCCAGCTCACCCTCCGGCCCAGTTGGCCTTCCCCTGACAGGGGCCACAGTGGAATTGGCTCATTATTTCAGTCCTACTTCTGAAGTCAGAATGGGGCAGATTTTCTCTTCTCCACTGTACCACTTCACAAACATGTGAGTACTTTGCCCACAAGTAGACACCCCATAAATGTCTCTTGAGTGAATGAGCGCATAATCTTTCCTTTCATCCAATAACAATAATAACAACAACAATAATTTTAAATACATTTACAACAGGAGTCTGTGCTGAAAAGCAAAGCCACGATTTCCACGGAGTAATGAATCCTCCTCTATACATTATACATATATAAGCTCACTTAACTGTCACAACATGCAGGTGGGTTGGGAGCTACAACTTTAGACTTTTTGTCATTGTATGTAGCCATGATCGTGTAACGTTATTTGTTGAGCTTATCACTATGTAAAGTATCTTATGCTCATGTTTACTATATTTCTCCTTGTAAAATGTAATCTCCATGAAGATAGGGATCTTTTCCCTCATTTTATTCATTGCTGTTTCCTTAGCACAGTGCCAGGCACATAGGAGATGCTCAGTAAATACTTGCTAACGACAATTGTAATTTATATTAAGAATGTGGTACTAAATAAGCTTTATGAAAAAGAGAAAATCAGTTAACCAGTGAAGGTAGCTCATTCTGAAAAAGAGAATGAAGCCTAAAGTTGATTGGGTCCAGGGAGGAGGCGGTTAGGACTAATGGAAGTTTTTTTGTTTATTTGTTTGTTTTTGCCCCTGATTTCTTCAGGGGGGGGGAAAGACTGGAATGAGATAAAAAATGGGAAGATGGGAATCCCCCTGAAGGCTTTGGAAATGATTATCTGAGACCTTTCTTTTGTAATGTTGTTTTACATTTCGAAGGGAGGGAGTAAGAAGAATTGGGGATAATTATAGGTTTCACTTTCCCCACTTTTTAAAACTTCGAAGGACAAGAATAAAAACTAGGCAGATTGGAAATTCAGAGGAAGTCTACGGAAGAGATCACAGAAAAAGTCCGGGTGGAGAATAAACTAAAAATCGCAAAAGACAACACACCTCTCCTGGCAGAAAGACAGCAAACGAGGAGTTCAGAGGCTACCAGTGAAATCAAGTGAAGGAAACAGTGGGAGGAAAAATCCAGAAAATGCATCGTTAAGGAAAGCAGCACAGATGCTGTTCAGCTTGCCAGCACGCGAGCCAACTGTTTAAAGGAAACAGGAAGCTTTGGGGGCGAAGGTAGTAAGTGGAGCAAATAAGGGAGCTGTGGATGGAATTTTTAGGCTGGAGATTTCATGATGAAAAGTTATGGACAGTAAGAACTTTGGCATGGCGGTTAAAGGGATGAGTCATTCCAGAGACTGAAGAGGCTTTATAAAAAAAGATGTGAACATATTAGGAGTTGGAGGACACTTGTCACACGAAACATCTTACAAACAAACCAGAATTCACTCATTCTTTCATTTAGCATTTATTAAGCATCAGCCTGCTACTGGGGATGCAAAGGTGGATGAAGCAGGCCAAACACAGTCCCTGCTTCTTGGGGTTTACAAATGGATAAATCAGATAGTCTCACTGATGAATATGTATGTTCAAGCAGGTGTTCCGGGCAAAGGAGTTCAGATGGAAGCATGGACACCAAAGGAGCCAGGTCTGCATGGGCTGGGGAGGGGGTGGTGGTGTAAGTGGGCTTTCCAACAAGTGGCGTTTGAACTGGGATCTGGAGTGGGAGAGGAAGGAGGTTGGGTGGAAGGATCCTTCTAGAGAGAGGGAACAGCACGTGCAAAGCCCTATGGAAGAAGGCTCATGGCACCTTCAGGAAATAGAAGGTGCTAGAGAACAAAGAGTCAGGAGGGTGCGATGAAGTGAGGTGGGAGGGGCCGACAAAGCCACATCTGGTGGCCCAGGGAGTCATGGTCACTCTCTGGGGTTTCATCCCAAGAGCAGGAGGACATCATAGGGAGCTACGGTTTCTTCCTTATGGGAGGAATGAAATTCCCCCGGTAGTTGGACTTCTCCAGTAACCAAAACTCACCCATTGGTGTGCCAAAACGGCCTATATTTTTCCCACCTTTGATGGACAAAGGTCTTGGATGAGGCTTGCTCATTTTCTATCCTTCCCAAGGCTTATGTCCCTGAACGCTTCGCATTTTCTCGATGGTGCAACACATCAAAGACTGTACTTTTGAGGCACAAAAGCTGCTTGTCCTTATGCTCAGTAAGCCTAGACTGTTTTTTCTTTGAATCCTGGTCTGGTTGTGACCTTTTTCAATTCCAGGGGCTGCCATTGTGTCTGCCTCACTCTCTAATGCCCCAGTCTGTTGTGCAACGAAGAATCAGAGAAGCAAATCAGGAGGCTTCAGTTCAGCCTGAGTACATGGGCTTCGTGGCTCCCTGGGTGCATTTTGGGTATCCTCCTGTGTGCACTGATTCTCCAAATGGTAGGGCGGCTGGAGTGGGCTTCAGCTGGGGGCTTAGGGCTGTGCTGTACAATACTAGGTAGCAACCGCCACACGCGGATTTAAATGCAATTAGTTAACACTGAATAAAGTTAAGAATTCAGGCCTTCATCTCATTAACCACGTTTCAAGGGCTTGATGGCCACCAGATGAGACAGCACAAATCCGAATGCTTCTATTATCGCAGAAAGTTGAATGGAGCAGTACTATCTCAAGATGTTGGCAGAGAGCAGGAACCGGACCATCTACACTATTGTCATTAATATTTTTAAACATCTATCTAATGGTGACTCTAGACACGGACCAAATGCAGAACTGGATGTGGCCCTTCTTGTGCCTCCAAGTGAAAAAAATACAACCCGCAAATTATTCCTTTCAGAATTGTTATAATTACTGTAATGCTATTGAAGAAATGCTTGGAGATCTGCTATTTCCAACAGAGCAATGGACTCAAAGCTCATTAAAATTCTACAGTTGCTCCCTGGAAAATCTGAGCTCTTGCTCGGTTCACCTTCCCACAGTGTCTCCAAATAGACACACGTTGCACGCATGTCATCCAGCCTTAATGATCTGTTTGAGAAATTCCATGACACCACCTGAGCTTCTGTCAGTTTATACCCCAACCTCAGGAAACCAGGTACATTCAGGAACCCGAGACCTTGGCACAAGTTGATGCTCATTAAAAAAAAAAAAAAAAAAAAATCATCAGCTTGTTGAACTGATGAGCTAGTTATCCTATGTTCTGAGCTCAGAATAGCAAATGAAGAAGAAATAGATCGAAGATATTCTGGCTGAATGTTATATAAAAGTCATGTCAAGGTGTGATGAATAATGTATTAGAGATTCCTTGATTTTCATTATGTGCCAGCTTGAGAATGTGGTCTGTGCCCAGAGGTTTCCATAACCATCACAATCATAATGACATGTACACAGGATCCCTAATCCCTGTGACAGCTCTGTAGGATAGGTAGCATTCTCATGGAACAGATGAGGAAAGGGGTTCAGGGACATGGGTGTTTGGTGGCACAGCGGGAGTCGGGCTCTAAGTGGATGTGACTTGTATGCCCTCGGGGCCAGCCAGCGCTGCTCTGCTCCCAGCTGCACCCTCCCCTGTCTTCTGGGAGGTGGGTTAGGAAAATGCACGCACCAAGGCAGACTGACAGGAAAAGGAGGCCTTTCTGGTCCAGGCAGCTCGAATCTTTCCAGAAGCTTCTCCTCCTTGTAGTTCCTCAGGTGATGGTGTGACTTGTGTGCACTGAACCTTAGCTTTTACTGACAGTGAAAGAAAAAAGTGGAACACAGCGTTCTTTTTCTGACTGTTGTCAGCTGACTCAACATGACATGAGTTTCAGAGAGAAGTTCCACTTTATTTAAAAGTGAACAAATGAGCAAACAGAAACAAACACACCTGAGAAAAAAGTTCTCCAGGGTGAATGCGAACAGCCTATCGCTTGCTAATTTGGCCATTTGTCATAACCACTGCTTCCGGTGGAATGTATTGCCCAAGGCAAGGCTGGGGTTTTTGGGTTTTGTGAGGTCTCTCCCCTAGAGAACCTCAGCTACTAACCTGAGTGGCTCATAAATATTTTCTGAGCACCTGTCCTGTGTCGGGCACTCAGGATCCAGGGATGAGTGAATGCAGTCCTTGCCCAAGAGGGGTCTGTGGTCTGGCCTGGGAGAGCCATAGGTCGGCAAATAATTAAAACACAGCAGGATAAATGTTATGATACCAGTACCTAAGAAGTGCAGAAGATTTGAGTACTAAATGCATACTTTCAACCTCAAATCCCAAGTTAGGGAAGGCTGGATGGGGATGCAAGCTTAGAGAACGGACAAGCTAGGAGCAGGCTATAGGCTATGGTAAGTGCTGAGCAATCCAGACAAGGCGCCTGGGACACAGGCACCCATTACGGAGGCCACAGGGGAGGGTGGCCCAGGACCTAATTTAGAATGATGATCTTATAAACCACAGTTCACTCAGGGATAGAATCAACTTAATAATTGACTAGTAAATATCTATCAGCGATACTGAATGAGGGCTAAGATCAGATAGTAACTTCAACAGATAAGAGTCACGGGCTCATCCATCGGGCAACATTGGGAACTGCAAGTTCGAGGCAGGAGAGAAGAAATGGGGGCACGGACCAGGGAGGGACCCAGAGTTCTAGGGCACAAAGAAAGGACATAAAAGTTTTGCCCAAGGCCACGGGGAAAAGGATGAAATGATCAGAGGGACTCAGCATCACAGCATAGTCTACGATGCACCGGCCCGAGCCCACCCGGACTGAAGTCTGAAACGCTGGGTCCAACATCCTCCTCAGACAATCTGAATGGACTTTACCTCTGCTGAGCACTAGATGCTCTCCTTTGCACTCCTGAACGAGGGACTCTGTAGGCGCGTTTTCAGAGAGAGTGTGGGAGGCAGAAAAGATGGGAAACTACCCCACACCTCAGTGAGATCCGGGAGAGAGAAATTCGTGATGAAAAGCAGAGAACGGGCAGGCTACATCTGTGACGCGTGGGCCAGAAGGAAAGGGGGTAGGAGTGGGTGGCTGGCCTTTACGAAGGCCAGGATGGCGTCTAGCTAGCTTACAGCAGGCAGAAACCCAATGTCTTTTCATAAGACCGCCTTCCATCTCCCCCAGGACTGCACGAGGGAGGGTGTAGGTGACAGCAAATCTCCTGTGCCTTCAACAAGAAGGTGAATATTCTATACAGCCGCTGGGGCAGCGACAGAACCCCACAGCACCGGGGAGTCTGACTTGTCCCAATATGTCCCATATTTCTCAGCATTCCCTCCCCCTCCACACTTCATGAGTTTCCCTCTCAGCTTCAATACGAGTGGTGACGATGCAGGAAGGCCAGTTCCTGATGACTTCCTATAGCGACCCTATAAGCAGCATCATGTCCTTCCCTTTCGTATGGCAGGTGCCACCTCACTCTCACCGAGTCCCTGGGGCCCAGCAAAGTGCTACACAAGACAGACAGCACCAGGGAAGTCCCCTCCCTCTATAATAAGATGCCCACGCTCTCAGGCGGGGCCTAATTATGGCAAGCAATAGCCAATAAACCGATATCCTACACAACCAACGAGTTTAGAGTTTACTTCCGAGATGCTTATGGAAGAACCTTGACCTCCAAGTAGTTGCTGCATCCCGAAGCCATCCTCTGTCCCTGGGGCTCCCTCAGGTCTAGGGCTGCCACCAGACTTAAGGCCCGAGGGGCAGAGTACTGCCCTGATCATCCAAGAGGGTCTCATACCAGGGGCTGGAGTTCAGCAGGAACTCAGGGATGCAAGGCCCTGAGCCATCCTACCCGCCGATATTCCTTATTGACTCAGCATCCTGTCCAGCCCCTTTGTCCGTTCATCCTGCTACCTGAAGGGACCAGCTGCGGGCCTTATGTCCGTCTCACACGTCTCCACAGGCAGCTTGTATGCACCAACGACTTCAGTGAGTTGCCAACTCCAAATGACCCAAAGTGATGTGGGTGTCCAGATGTGACGAACAATGGGCTAGTGAGCAGCGCTAATATGTGGGCACCAAAAAGTCGGTCTAGAATGAGCACACCATTGGGATCTACACGGAGAAATTAGGAGACCACCTGTGGGCTTTGTCAACATTTAAAGCATGCCCAGCGTGAGTGACACCTTAGTTTCGGCTGAAGGCACATTCTTTTTATTATTCAGTCTCAGGATGTATATCAGAGCACAGGCCTTTCACATCTCAAAATCGGGAAGTGCAGTAGACTTAACATCCGGGACTTTGGCATATCTGCACATATGACGTTGAATTCCTTCTACAGTATATCCTTTCCATTATTTTTTAATTTCTCATAAATGCCTATTTCCTGGCTGAAACTCACGGCTTACTTAGGGCATTTTGCATTCTTTCTATTTTCAAAATCAGCATATGTAGTTGGCTTTCTTTACAGACCCTTTTCCATAACAGAATACTTTCTGGAACACCTCACAAGAGTTACTGAGCTAGGGGCACCTTGGTGGTGCAGTCTGTTGAGTCCAACTCTTGGTTTCAGCTCAGGT
This sequence comes from Callorhinus ursinus, assembly GCF_003265705.2. Classification (NCBI taxonomy): domain Eukaryota; kingdom Metazoa; phylum Chordata; class Mammalia; order Carnivora; family Otariidae; genus Callorhinus; species Callorhinus ursinus. The sequence continues at coordinate 6,594,102 of NW_027397124.1, read as the reverse complement.
CATGATCTCGGGGTCATGAGTGCAGAGTCTGCTTGAGATGCTCTCTCCCTCTGCCCCTCCAGCTCGTGTTCCCTCTCTCCCTAAAATACATAAATAAATCATAAAAAAAAAAGTTACTGAGTAGAAACATGGTGAAACCTGAGTTGAAATGCAGGCGCTAAGCAGTAGGCTAAGCTCATCACCAGCTAAATGGCTTGCCCTCACCCCACACAATTGCTCTCAGACCATTCTAGTGCCTCAGCAGCAGAACAAATTATTACAGGTCACAGGCTTTCGGGGTCGTTCACAGAGAGTCAAAACCGGGAACAGTCCAGCTACAAAGGCCCAGCAGCCAACGAGCTGGCTCTGGCCCTGCTATTAATCCTGCCCTCAGGAAGGGAAAGGCTTCTTTCTTGAAGCCTTGGACCACTCCCTGTGGGGGCTGTGTGACACACAGCACTGGGCTCTGTGCTCAGAGGTGAGGCTTTCGCTCAGGATATTGGCCATGGGTGCAGGTGTCCATGAGGAGAGTCCTCAGGTGTCTCTTCCCTCAGGTTGGCCTGCTGGCTCCTGGGGGGAAGGATAGGGGAGGGCAGGGGGTTGGTGATGGTTTTGGCAACTGTGGAGGCTCCCAGCTTCTCTGCCCCACCTGCCACCATAAGCCAGGAGCTGCGGTTCGGCCCTGCCAGGCAAATATGGGTCTTTGGCCCTTCCTGCTGTCATGGCCCTTGCTCAGACCCCCACATTTCCATTTCCCAATCTCCGTCCCTGCCCTTATTTCCACTCTCCGCTCACCTTTCTCCTTCCAGAGGATCTCTCTGTGTCACAGAAAAGGGACTCTGTGATTGTGGACCGAAAGGGGGGTGAGGAGAACTTGAATATAGTTTAGAAAATGGTTATTGCCATCATGAGGAAATTCAAATATCTTTCTATGCCTTTCCACCTTCTTAACTCCTACACCCGTCCCAGACAATTTGACGTCAGTTCCCATGTGTTAGCACCCCCGCCTTCTGACAGGAACTTCCTTGAAAGATAAATTTAAGCAGAAATTCCATTATGCCATTAGAATCTCATCCAGAATCGCATTTATTTTTGAAAAGTTTTTTCTTAGCGCTGTTTAGTGATCTTTTAATTATGCCAAACAACTGTCAGAAATCGTATTGCGGGGCTTCTCGCAAATGTCCCAGTCGTCTTAAGTCACCATATTGTTACTCCTCCAGAATTTCCAGTGCTTTTGTTCAGCCACGAAGATGAAGACGAGCCTCTGCCCCTGAGGCCCCGAAGGAGAGGAATGAGCGTGGCTGGGGGGGCCCAGGCCTGCTCTCCCCGTCCTCCAAGGCTGTGTCTGCGCCAGGCTGCCATTTCTAATCTTGCCTGGGGCCTGGCTCCGATTCCCTCTCGTGCCCCCGATCTTATTTATCAATAGCATGTGAATTAGAGCAGAAGCAAGCAGACACCAAGGTAATCATGGCCCACCCTTGGGCCTGGTGAGGACAGCTGTGTCCCAGAGGCCCGGATGTACCCCATTCCCTGCGGCAACTTGATTTTCAGTTTCGAGGGTCCTGCTTCTCAGGAGCGGGTGGGACCTTTGATTGAGGATGGAAAGGGATTTAGGAGTAGACAAGGATAAGATCTAGAACATTCACATTTTCTTCCCTTAACTGTCTCTTCTATCCACCCATCCTTCTGTGGCTGCCTATCACCTATGCAAATATTTCTCCTAAAAAGTGCCTCAAACCATCAGCAAGTAAGCAGGTGGTGTCCGCAATGAGTTTTGGACCTTGGTGTATTCTTAGAGTATTTTTAGTGTCCTTGGCTTTGGAAACAAAAGGAGTTTACAGAACACCATTTATCACACTGCCGGACTAGCAGCTTTTGGCTGATAACCCCTAAATTAAAGATGACAATATTTAGTTAAATAGGTACCCGTTAGGTTGAGAAGGAAAATACCAACATATTCTCTAGTTGTTGGTAAAAGTTAACCAGGTTATGGATCATTGATGTTAACTACTGGGACCCAGACACTCTTTGGACCATTTTCATAAACATAATGGGGAATGAAACAAACCAGTCATTTTGAATTTATTTTGAAACAGTTGTGATTTCATATGTTGCGAATAACTTTTATACAGCAGAGTTGATGTGTGTGAATGTGTGTGTACTTTAAAAGTCCCCCAATACAGAAAAGTCTTGCTGTTTGCTAGAGAGCAGGCACCTGCTGTTCTAGTCCAAGTGATTAACTCATCTACAGTGACTTCTCTTTTGGATAAATCAGATGGCGTCACTGGCTACAAACATGGTGGTGGCCAGCCTATATTCTATGGAACTATTGCCCAGTGAACTCTAGATATTTTGATGAATTTCGGAAGGGACTTCCACAAAGGTCTTCCAACATTTCTGTTCCTAGATAGCCATTAGCAGCAACTAAAAAAAAAAAAAAAATATATATATATATATATATATATGTATATGGAAGGAGCATCCACATTTCACACCCCTTCTCCCTGATGTTCCACTGAGATTCGACAGATGGAAACACAGCAGTAGTTTTGCAAGTGGCTGCCAAATAGGGCAGCCAAACGAAGCAGGGAGAGAGGAGGTGCTATTCAAGATGCTGAGAGACGGATGCTCCTCCTGCTTTCTCGCAGGTAGCCGCTCACCGAGACCATTGCAGTTCCGCTCACCGAGACCACTGCGGTTCTGCTCACCGAGACCACTGCGGTTCCGCTCAGCTCTCCAGATTGAAGCAGCTGGAGGCAGGAGGCCCACCCTCACCACCCCAGGAAGCAAGCCACCCAGCCCTTCATTTCACAGATGGGGAGACCTTGATGCAGACAGGGAAAGTGACTTATCAAGGACATGGATGATTTAGGAAAATTCCAGTCTTTCCACTCCCATTCCAGTGGTCAGTCTCTCACACCCCAGTGCGCTGTATCCATCACAGAAGCTAGCCAGGGATTGAGGAACCAGAGCCTTCTGTCATCTGTGGCTTCTAAAAATCCCTAAACGGGCGGGGTGGGGGGGAACCCTTCTTGATTTTGGTTAGTGAGTGTTACTTTTTATACATCACGCCCCTCCTTGGGATAGAGATCAAGGCCTTGGAACCAAATGGACTTCGTCTAGTTCCTGCTTTTGAATCACTGTTTTTTTTTTTTTTTTAAAGATTTTATTTATTTATTTGAGAGACAGAGAATGAGAGAGAGAGAGAGCACATGAGAGGGGGGAGGGTCAGAGGGTGAAGCAGACTCCCTGCCAAGTTAGGGAGTCCGATGTGGGACTCGATCCAGGGACTCCAGGATCGTGACCTGAGCTGAAGGCAGTCGCTTAACCCCAACTGAGCCACCCATGCTCCCAGAATCATTGGGTTTTTGAACCTCATTGGGTTTTTGTTTTGTTTTGTTTTTAAAGGGAAAGAAACTGAATTAGGGCCTTTATCTTATTATCTTCCAAACTATTTGATTTAAAGCCCGAACACTGAGCTGGCAGATCTGTCCATTTGCTCTGAATAAACCTAGGAACCAGGAGGCCTGCAGTGAGGATTCCCCCAGCTTTGGCTGAGACCGACAGACTGAGAACAGAGTTGTGTTCTAGCATGTCTAAGGGGGACCATTCTATCTGAACTTCCCGTGGGGAGAAATACTGCCCTTTTCTATGCTAATACCAATGATCTATCTTTGGGTGTCTGAAGCTGGATCAACCGCTTCAAACTGTTTATTTGTAATGTTCACACTCAGACTACTTTGCTTTTTCCCACCAGCTCCACACTATTGACCTTCATTAATTTTAAGCAAAAATTTACTCCTGTTCCGGGAGGTTCTTGATACCATGCTAGGTCTTTTTGAAGAGGGATAAAGACAAACACCGCTGACTTTTCCCCTGCCACATTTGGAACCAGTCAAGTCAGGCAACTGTGTTACTGATAAAATGATAGTGGAGAATGTGGTTTCAGTCTACTGGCCAAGCGGGCTTAATACCAGGCCCCTAAATTAGATCTGCTTTCAGCTGCAGACAGTGTTGCTGTTGAACAACCATGACCACGTGCCTTGAAGACCAACTGACGATGTGTGTGCTGACTGGGAGGTTCAGGGGCAGGAAGAAAGAAGGTGCTGAGCTGTGTTTTTGGTTCTTCCCAGACTTGACAGTGAGATACCACTTCGCCTTGTGCCTGGGGTAACAGTGTGCACAAGGGGGTGGAGAGCCTGGAGGATGACTGTGTCACCAACGGGGAATAGGGCTTCCTCCGTCGTATAGGTGTTCCTACTTCAGAAGAGCCAGGATTCCCACCCAAGTCTCCAGAGCCCAAGTCTGAGGTTCAGTTCATTATTCCTACCCTGCTCCCCTAACAGGTAATGGTGGAGTTCTTTAGCGAGACATAAAAATCTACCAAAACTACGAAATTCGCTCTGTCCTTAAAAAGAAGAGATATAGCAATATGCCTTTTAGAAAGCTTGTTCGGACTTTCTTTGGTCGATTGAATTTCTTTGTTTATAAGAAGTATATGAACATTTTTAAATCATGTGCCTCAGATTGGAAAGAGTTCAGATTTACTGGATGGAAAAAGCTAGGTGGATATCCCCCATCTCTTCATCCAACGAATAAGCTATGGGAAGGATCTTGGTCAAAAGTGAGGATGCCTTTTGTCAGTTGGAAAAAAAGCATTGAACAGCTCTTTTCAATAGTGGGACTGGATTTACACCCAGGCGAGGTAGTGATGAACGATCTGGCTTTGTGATGTGACTCTCAGCTCACAAAAGTCACTGTTGAAAATCTGAAGCTAAGATAACTGAGCTTCCCACCTTGGGCCTACTGACGTCATCCTGCAGGCAATACAAAAGAAGTGAGCTCTTGATTGATTTATCTAACGCAGCTAATTTCGAACTCAGTAGTAGACTCTATTTTCCGCCCTGTCAGTAAAATGCACCCTTTGGGTTAAAGCCCTGCACGGCTGACACATCATTTACACGGATTTGTTTGCCAAAGGACAACTCAGTCCTTTGTGGAGGGGAGAGCTTCAATGTCCCAAAAGAGGCAGATAATAAGTAGACTTTGTTTCTAATTGTTTTGCTGGGCAGGTCTTCTTTTGTGTACTTTATACAAGTTAATTTTTCCTCGAGGAAAATATCTTTTATAAAAAAAATTTAAATGTACTGGTTTATTTTTCTGGCGACAGTTTGATGCTAAAAAAAGTCTGAGTTTTCCATTTTTCAAAAGAGTTGGCAGAGTTACAGAGTTTTATACATTTTGTCTCTACAATCCCACCCAATTTGCCATGTCATTTTAATTTTTAACCTTTCAAAGGAGTTCATTTAAACAAATAAACTGTCTAGAGTTGGTGTTAGAATTTAACTAACTCTCCCTGCTGCCATAGATTCCTGCTGTGTGGGTGAGCAGAGGAGCCACTTAGAAGCCCATGGACTGGGCGCCATCACCTTAGATCCATGGGCACTCTTAGATAGAATAGGTAAACTGAGTCATCAGTGATGCAAGAGATTAGGGCTCTTGGCCTACTTGCAGCGACTAGAGGGAATCTACAATGTCAGCCCATCATTTCCAACTTACACATACAGTTTCCAACATATGACTTTGGTTCTTGAAACTCATTCTCATTTCTTTGGCTCATAACTCATATTGTCCCTCACTCAGAAGCCCTTCCTTCTTCCCATTTCGTTCCCTTCAAGTAGTCATGGCTCTCACCGGCCTCTATCTTCTCCGAGTTTCTGCAAAACCTGTGTTGCATATTACAATTCAGCACATCTTCTCTCTAACTTGATGGTAAATTTATTGAAATCAATGACTTTTATTCATTACAGAATTTTTGAGCTAGAAGGAATCTTACAGTACAGACAAAGGGACATATGTAGTCATACTATGAGTAAAGAGCAATACAAAGTCACATAAAAATAGTGGCAAGTAAAGCAGATGGTCCACACAGAACTGGGCCACAGTGTGCTCATTGTATAGTGGATCATTTTATTTAAGCCTTGCCTGACTTCACAGTTTGAGCCACTGACTTTAACACCAAGTGTCTAGGTCAAACCAAAAGACGATCAAATTGCTCCTCTTGAAAGAGTGAAAATGTAAAAAACTGACCTTGAGTTCACAAAGAAACCAAAGGATTAATTAACAAAAAAACGGTTTATATAACTGGACAAAAAGACAGCCGTGAAGAGAAGAATACCTGCGTTTTGCATTTCTAGTGTCAGGATTCAAGTGTACTGCTAGGTCTAGGATCAGGATTGTGACTTGTGATGAGGGCGAGCCAATCTGAAGACCATGTGAAGGCAGAAAACAGAACGAACATGGACTGGGCGACTGTGATGATTTCCAGAGTGTAATTTTATTGATTTTATATATATAAAATATAATGATTTTATTTCAAGTTAATTTACTCTCCCACCTCATGAATCAGAGACATTCTCAGATTCTTTAAAACTGTTTTGTCTGATTGCCTGTTTTTTCTTTTGGTCTAAATGCCTGTATTTCTGTTCTGATTCAGGACTGACTTGCGTTAGGGCCTATAGAAGTTTCATTTGATGCCCACATAAAATTATGGATCGAGTTGTTTAAACACAGATTAGATGACTTAGCAGATAGGCATTTGAGGTTTAACTATAAATTAAAGCTCTCCCGGCTGTCTGTAGCTCTATATTCTGGTACACAAAGAACTCTGCTGTTTCTATTGAGTAGAGCCAGACACCCAAAAATAAAAATATTTGAAATCTTGGAAACTCTTAGTGGTCATGTAAAATGTTGTTTAAGAATCTTTTATCAAATCATTCAGTAGATCCACATAAATCCACATAGGCAGAAAATCTAACATGAGCGACTATTTGTAGAAACGGTTCTTTAGAACATGCCCACTTAGGGGGCGCCTGGGTGGCTCAGTCAGTTAAGCATCTGCCTTCAGCTCGGGTCGTAATCCCAGGGTCCTGGGGTCGAGCCCCACATTGGGCTCCCTGCTCGGTGGGAAGTCTGCTTCTTCTCCCTCTCCTTCTGCTGCTCCCCCTGCTTGTACTCTCTCGCTCGCATTCTCTGTCTCTCAAATGAATAAATAAAATTTAAAAAAGAAAGAAAGAATGAAAAAGAAAATGCCCGCTTAGCATTGGGTGGAGGTGGTGGGAAGGCACCAGAGAGGACGCTTGGTTTCTAGCACCTGCTCTGGTTCTAAACCACGGTCTGGCCCTAGATAAGTGATTTGCTTCATCTGTAACGACTTCTGAGGGTTTCTCCACTTCTAGAAAACTCTAACTTCCGTAAAATAGGATATTTTCCTCCCTCCTTCTTATGTTTAATATTAAGAGATAAAACATTTCTACAAATGAGGACGGGAATAGTATGCATTCTGGAAAACCCTGGAGATGTGTACCTGGAATCGGTCTGGAATCAACTGCATCACCATTTAAAATACCTTTTGAATTAAGTTTCAAACCATTTGATCAGAAGTCTTTTTTTTTTTTTTGCATTCTGTGACATTCCTTAATAGCAAGTTGTCATAGCCTTCCCATAGCAGAATTTTTACAAAAGAATCCATATCCTAAGGGATTAGAATAAGTGAGAGCTTTTCTTAGCACTACCTGGGAACTGACTCTATTTTTCATCCTTCAGGAAGCTGCATTTGACAGCTAATGGATCTGTTTTGTTCTAAAACTACCATCTGCTCTGCAGCACTTTTAAAGGTTTCTCTCATCACCATTATGTGTGAGATGTATAAATATATATTCGTAATTATTCATTTCTAAGAAAAAGGCAAAAACACAATTACACTTAGGCTCCAAAGAGGTAATATTTAAACAAATATACCCGGGATGCCTAGTTATGCACACATTCGCTATCACTGAAAACTCCAAGAGCATTTTATGATTACTCCAGATTTGCAGGCAATGCTGGAGGTGAGAGTCGGAGTGACGGCCTCCAAACAGGAGCCTGCCAATTCTAGGAGCTGCTAAGCAGCAGCTGTGTGCTGTCTTCTGAGGGGCCTGTCTCCACCACACTGGTCTCTCTTCTAGTCCGAGACACGCTAGTGCCACCGTGGTACCTGCTGGCATTGGAATTCCAGGTTCTGATTTGTGTGTTCAACCCTTTCTTCAACCCCGTGAGCCAACTGAATCTCTGATATGGCCATATGCTGGTTCACACTGGGTTTTTGTCATTTTCAGCAAAAAAATTCCTGACTGATGTATAAAATATCAAAATAGAGTGGCCCTCTATTTGAGTTTATTCCTTACTCTCTAGTTAACTTGGTAAACTAGTCTGTGGTGTGAGTTCATGTCTTATTCCTCCCAGGCAACATAGATGCTTCTTAAACTTGACCTCAGGAAGCATTTGCCTTCACCTGGGGAACTCTGGGTGATCAGCAGTAAGGAGATTTTGGCCATGGGGAGGAGATGTTCTATTGTTCTTCAGTGAATCTGGAGTATGAACGGTACCTGGTGTAGCCTTAAACTGGGACCGCCCTGGTGAAAAGAGAGTTTGCTTTCCTTTTTCTTTAAGCTGAGAACAAGTCTTGGTAGACTCCTGGTCTCAGGTGGGAGAGGAGCTCTGGAAGCCAGCAGAGCAGGAGGGGCCACAGACGAGGAGACATAGGCTGAGCCGGAGGAGAGCAGTTCAAGGAAGGCCTCTGTAGGTGCAGGCCTGTGCTATAATCCTGGGGATTGCTGCTGGGATTGGACTCAAAGGGGGCCCGGAGGGGGATGATGATGGGGAGCATTCCAGAGGAGGCAACGGCCTGTCGAAAGGCTGAGAGGGGGAGCAGGTCTAGCACAGTGGACCTTGGAGGGAGGGCTGGTAATCCATGAAGCACACGGATAGGAATTTAATGTAGGAAGTGTGCTATGTAGGATTTGAACTCAACAGAGGCTCTACCATAGGTTTGCAAACAGAGGAGTAGGGTGATCGGCATGAGGTTTATGTCAGATTGTTCTCCTGACTTTGTGTGGGAAATCTGCGCAAGTAGAGGAAGGCCGAGGGCGGAGCCCCAGACAGGACACTGTTGCCAAAACTGCAGGAATATATTGGAAGGGACCGGCTAAAAGGACACAGAGTGATGACTTTGTGTTATAGGGAAAGAGACACGAGGGGAGGGAGGGGCTGCAGGTGATTCTAAGCCGTGAGCCACAGGAACTGAGAGGAGGGTGTCATTCATGAGGTTCTTTGAAGATGGGAACAGGGAAGGGGGAGAAAGGAAACACTGACTCTTTAGGAAGAAAGGCGCAAGTGATACTTCGAAACCTGGCGGTTCTTCGAAGATGAGAATTCCGAAAAGAACTCCCCCCGCCCCCCACACTCAGCGACAATTAGATCAAACCACTGGACAGTAAGAGGATCAATTCCATCCGGACTCACTGTAGGAAACATCTCAACTACTCAACTCAGGTAACTCATTAAGGAAACCCACTTAGAGATTTTTTTTTTTTTCTGCCAAGAGATTTATCTGGACATTATTTTCATTCTGGTTCTTTCTTCGGGAGGGGGTGTTGTTTGAAAAACTAAACAAATGATGAATAATAATTGGGAATAACTGTGCCAGTAAGACCTGAGCTGAATTCTTTTTATAACATATTCTCATACTCTGCAGAAATCCTTCTAAGCTTTAAGCAGGGGAGACAAATGTGAAGTCCTAGTGTCTGTTTTTTGTGAGTGCAGTGTCAGCTGTGAGTGTATGAGACCCATCAACCACAGGTGTGATAGTGCAGAAGTCCTCTTGCCCGCTGCCCTCTAGTATCCGAATGGGAGCAGCCATGTTGTGCATCATGTGACCCAGCCCCTCAGCCACCGCCCATGGGAACCTGGTCAGTGAGCTGACACCAGGTCAGCCAATCCCTGGCCAAAAATCTAGGAAGTGGTTTGGCAAAACAAACCAACCAACAAACAAACGAACAAACTCTGCCCAGAAATGATAGTAAACTAATCAGATTCTTTCTCTTAGAAATTTCCTTCCTTGGCGACTCAAAGAGCCCCATCTAGAACAGTAATCTCTCCATCACTCTAAAGTTCACTTGTACCTTTCTGTACACTGCTTCCAATCAGCCGGAAGCTCCTATGATGACCTGACCTCCTAACGAAGTAAGGCAGATCCCTAGACCAGGATCACCAGCAATTTCACCGGTGTTGACCGGAAGAGCCTCACCAGAGTCTCACAACTAGAGACTGGAGCCAGATTTGGGGAGCTCCTACCACCATCTCCACAACCTCAAATACAGTTGCCTGCTTCAGGGGCACACGAAAAAGATGACCATGCCATCTCACCATCCATTACCACGGTGTATTTAAGACACCTTCTGTCCTGAGTATGGCCAGCCGCAGTCCCTGCATCAGGGCCACCATCCTCCTAAGTGTCACCAGGGAGAAAAGCTCTGATAGATCTAGTTCAAAAGAGGAATGCACGGTTGTCCTGCAGCCTTTTTATGTAGGAGTATAAAGGGGTCTGCTGCCATCGGCCGATCACCTGAGAAGCAACTTCTCTTGATGGATCGTTCCACAGACAGCTCTTTCCAATTATCACAGGTATAATTTACTGGCCTTGCTGTCGGGTCAGAGCAATCAGCTTTTCCCTCAAAAGCAGAAAGCCCTGCGACGGTCACCTTCTGTCTAGCTTTTCAGCCATGAAAGAATCTATTTCAACTGTCTTCCCGGGCCTGATGGGTGATTTGCCTGGGTTTGCACTAAGCGGCAGGTCTCGGATACTGCCACATTAAAAAAAGAAACCCTTCATCCGGCCCGCTGGGAGTGCAAAGTGTCTTTCTTGATTCAGACGTTTGCCTTTCTACAATTGCAATCAGTCCCCGTGCGCTATGTGGTTGTGACAGTTACAAGATGGAATCCCTGCAGAGCGGCTCTGAGATTTGTCAGGAAATAGGCTTCACACACACCCGGTTTGGCTGACCAGGGCCAGCTACTGAAATTTCAATGGACAAGCCATCCTTATCTTTATTTTTTATTTTTTTTAAGGTTTTTTATTTTTATTTTTAATTTGACAGACAGAGACACAGCGAGAGAGGGAACACAAGCAGGGGGAGCAGGAGAGGGAGAAGCAGGCTTCCTGCTGAGCTGGGAGCCCGATGCAGGGCTGGATCCCAGGACCCTGAGACCATGACCTGAGCCGAAGGCAGACAACGACTGAGCCACCCAGACGCCCCCATCCCTATCTTTAGTGACTAAATTATTAAGAGCGCAGAATGCAAATCAAAACCACAATGAGATACCACTTCACACCCATCCGGGTGGCTATTTTAAAAAAGAAAATTAAAAAAAATAATAATAACAGGTGTTGGCAAGGATGTGGGGAAATTAAGACCCGTGTTTATTGACGGTGGGAATGAGAGATGGCTCAACCAATGTGGAAGACAGTTAGTGAGTTCCTCAGAAAGTTAAATATAGAGTTACCGAATCATCGGCAGCCCCGCTCACAGGTACCTACTGAAAAACACTGGAAGTGGAGACTCAGACAGCTATTCCTGCATCACTGTTCACAGCAGCCTTATTCCCAGTTGCTAAAAGGTTGAATAACACACGTCCATCGATAGACGAGCGGATAAACAAGATGTGGTCTCTACACACAATGGACTCTTTTTCAGCCTTAAAAAGGAATGAAACTCTGGCACATGCTCCAACGTGGAAGCTTGAAAACCTTATGTTAAGTGAAACGAGCCAGTCACAGATGAAAAGTATTAATAGGATCCCATCTCTACGTGGTACCTGGAATAGGGAAATTTATTTTTTTTTAATTTTATTATTTATTTGAGAGAGAGCATGAGCATGAGCGGTGGGGTGCGGGGAGCAGAGGCAGAGGGAGGAGCAGGCTCCCCGCCAAGCAGGGAGCCCGATGCGGGACTCGAGCCCGGGACTCCAGGACCATGACCTGAGCTGAAGGCGGATGCTTAACCGACTGAGCCACCCAGGTGGCCCTCGAGTAGGGAAGTTTAAAGAGAAAATAGAATAGAGGGTGCCAGAGGCTGAAAGGAAGGATGAGTGGGAAATTATTGGTTAACGGCTACAGGGTTTCTGTGAGGGGTGATGAGACAGCTCTGACCATGGACAGTGGTAGTGGTTGTACACTCGTGAATGTACAAAATGCTACTGAACTGTACGCTTACAAATGGTTAAAATGGTAAGAAGAAATATATGGAAAAGTACGTTTCTTCTGTTCAATTCCCTGCCGAGGGCAGAGGCAGCTCAGTTCCGGGTACCATCTTCTGCTCAGGTTTTGGGAAAGAAGCCACACCCCGTGTGTCCCCTTGTCACACAGAAGACTAGAAGCTCTGACTCTGGGAGGCAGCTTTCACTGGACCATTCCCGGCTGGCTTGCAGCAGCCTTGTTAATATTCTCTGCAATTCCAAATGTCTTCTTAGATTTTCCCAAGTTCAATCACATACATGTCCATTTATTTGCCTGCCATTCTGGGCAAGCGAGTTCTGCTGGGGAATGTGCCTTCTCCTCTCCCTGAGAAACCCTTTTAAAATGAATAAAACATGGGCCTGAGCAATTCAGCCTTCCCAGCTGGTTCTCACCAGCTTATAGGATGTCTTTTGTTTCCTTCCACCCTTGACAAGGGTGATGGCTTTGCTCTCATGCTGACTTTTATTCCAGTGAAGTTGAGGGTAACAGGCCTTCTGTCGGTTCCACCTAATATAGACTCTAGAGATTCTCAATGCCATGCTACCCAGGACCACACGTGTGTCCTTGTATTGTCCTAACTGCACACAGATAGCCCTTCACAACTGCGCTGCAACATTCGAGCAGGGATAACCAGCCAGCACTGGGGTGAAACGTGAAGCCCTGTTTCTACATCTGGCTGAGTGAGACCCACCCTCTCAGAGGACCACACTTGGTGACTCAGCTGGAGCTGTGGTTTCTGCAATCAACAAACACCTGGACAGTGTAGCTATTTTGACAAAGGAAAAGCATCGGCATTCTATCTCTAGAAAGAAGTAACTCTGTCAGATTTCTGGGTAGGCACCAAATGCTCAGAAAGTCCTGTTTGAACCATATTTGTAAATTAGAAGTGAAAACACGGACGCCCCAGGAAGCATCAGGCTAACGCCATTTGTCATCTCAGTCGAGAAGATTCGGAACAAGTGACAATGCTTGGGAATAAGTGTTGTAATATAATGAGGATACATACAGCCGTGAAAGACTGTGGGGAACAGAGCAGACGCAGAGGCAAGACAGCTCTGTTGCTTTTTACCCTGAGTCTTCCAGGGGACTTCTAGCCCCCTTTGGCAGATGTTAGTAAAGCAAAAACAAACTGCCCTAATTTCGAGTGCATTTCCCCCCCTTCCTACTCACTTCAGATTTTTCCACGGTGCTGCTCCATAATCTGATGGCATCATTCTGACAGGTTGGCACCTGCCAGTGTTTGGTGTTTGGCATTTCTGACGCGGCACTGGCTTCCATTTATGGAGGCATTTTTATCCAGAATGAATATAAGTTCCTAGAGTGGTTTTGGGGTATAGCTTCGCTTCAAAGTCCAACAAAGTCAGAGCACACCTTGGGCACTCGATCTCCTTAGCTGGTCGTCAGCTCAATTATTATATAACAATTACCCAGTGTCATTGGTCCTGACAGGAATGTGAAATCAATTAAGCCATTCCATGGAGTTGGGATAAAGCTGTGTGAAATGACACCAGACTAACAGGTCTAATGAGAAGAGCATCTTGTTCCTTAAGAATCCTACTAAAAACATATTGAAAGCAACATGTGACAGATTCTATTATCTGGGCTTTTCCCTGAGAGCAGAGGGGAACTGTGCTTGCATTATAGCCTTCATTTCCAAAGCACACTTCTTTCCTTCAGAGGTTAGGATAACCCTGACCCATTCCATTCTGGATTCCAAGGCCTTTTTCCCCATGGAAGAATAAGATGCTTCCTAGAAGTCTATATAGATTTCTGTTTGTGTGACCAGAAATAATTAAAGCCTCTAAAAGCTAGTCTGAGGTGAGAAATGCAAAGGAGGGGGTCTGCCTTCTAAGAATAAGCAGGCTTTGCTCCACATACGAGAAGCATCCTGTGTTGGGATGTGATGGTGGGCTTGCCATGGGTAATATATGCTCCGTGACCTTCCTCTCCCACAACCCTGCTCAGAGGAATCCACAGCCTTTTTGGATTCCTCCTCCATGTGGGGATCCCTGGCAGCTGGAGGTAAGCATGGAGCTGCAGATCTTGCCTTTCCCTGGAAACCATTGCTGTGGTGTGTTTGGGAGATGCAGAACCATACACATCAGCACTACCCCTGCTGTGACCCGCTCAGACGTCAGGTGAGATGCTGTGTACCTGGGAATGTTTGAAAGCCAGGCTCAGGTAGCCAGGCTGACTCTTTTGGATGTTTGGGCCAGAGAATTTGGCCCAAGATACCTTAGAGTACTTAACCTTGAAATCACTGAAACTTTCAGTGGGTTTATAATCTGGTTGCATTCCTTTCACCTTGGCCGGTTGCCTACCTGGCACCCTTCCATTCCATTTGGAAGGAAGGGGTGAAAAGCAGTGTAGTAATGTGCTAGCCACAGGTACAGTAGGTGTTAATATCCAAAAGAAGAGTCATGTAAATTTATCCTGCTCATGTATGCTTCAAAGGATATACTTGGCTTAGTATCAGATGGCTATTTAGTCCACAGTATTTTTGTCAAGATTTCTAACACATTTATTCATCCTCTCGTCACTGGGCCAAAACTGGTCTTCTAAATCCTGAAAGCCAGTTCTTTTACTGCCCTACACATGTACACACACACACACAGCCATATGCTCAGATTAAGCTCGGAGACTTCACATTTCACATTAAATAAGAGTCCTTTTATTTTTTTATTTATTTTTGAAGTAGGCGCCACACCTAGCATGGAGCCCAACACAGGGCTTGAACTCAAGACCTGAGCTGAGGTCAAGAGTTGGACATTCAACTAACTGAACGACCCAGGCACCCCAACAAGAGTCCTCTTATTAAAGTATTCCCTTGGAATCTTGTGATACCTAGGCTCCCTGGAAAAATGAAGGTATCTCTAAATATCCTGCTTTACACAGTATCTGAACTAAACTCTTTATTTCAATAGCTTTAAGGAGGTCTAACACTTCGTTTTAACCTGAAAATGCACATGCTCTCTGCAGTACTATTCTCTTGTCTGGAAAGAAGGAAGTAAGGAAGGACAGAAGGAAGGAAGGAAGGAAGGAAGGAAGGAAGGAAGGAAGGAAGGAAGGAAGGAAATGCCAATCTTGCTTTCCAATCTAAAAGACTAAGTGGAACAGTCTTAAAATTTGTTAATCGTCTAGTATCTCTGTAACATTTTTTCCTATAAAAAGCAAATGAATATAGAAATAGTTTCCTCCCTTGGTTCTCAACAAACGAAGGCACTGTGCTCATAAGTTATATTTAGTTGCCCAAAACTGAAGATACTAATAGCTCGTGTTTGCAGAGGGCTATGATGTGCCAGGTGCTCTGCATTCCCCTTATTCATTCTCACAAGAACCCGATGAAGAGGGCAGCGAAAGAAGAGTTCACATTTATGGAATGCTGACTCTGTACTGAAGATGTTCACAAAATATCTCATTTAATCCTCATAGCTGGATTGTGGTTTGTTATCCTATAAACTGAGGCTCAGAGAACCGCAGACGCCCAATTCATAAACAGCAACACGTAACTCCAAGCCAAATCTGCCTGACTCTGGAGCCTAAGTATTTCTTCCTTCAGGTTATGTTACCTCCTGCCAAGCAGGGGAATTGGGAGGCACGTTATTGTCAATGCATTCAGCTTCGCCCAGTGGGGCAACCCGTTGCTTGGCGGGTAATGAGACCTACAGAGCCAGCGAAGAGGTGGTACCAGAAGAACCTTTCAGTAGGAGCAGGTTAATATTAGGATAGGTCATGCGCTGCCGTTCTCAAACTTCGGGGCTCATTAAAATCTGGGAACTTATTTAAAAGGTGGGCTCCTTTATGTATGTATGTATGTATGTATGTATGTATGTATGTACTTATGTATGTATGAACGTACGTATGTATGTATTTATTTAGGGAGCGTGAGTGGGGGGAGGGGGAGGGGGTAGGAGAGTGAGTCTCAAGCAGACTCTGTGCAAGCCCAGTTCAGGGCTGGATCTCACCACCCCCAGATCATGACCTGAGCCGAAATCAAGAGTCAGTCGCTTGACTGACTGAGCCACCCAGGCGCCCCTGTCTTTTAACTTTTAAATATATTCCTTTAAACATAGTTATTAAGACCTTAAAATTTTACATCAAATGGCTGAAAATCAGATTTGCCATCCTGTAATCACTTCAACATTAGAGTCATTTGTCCTCACCCGTTCCTTACTGTGTCAGCATTTCCCTTCCCTATGTGCTCGTGCCCTACAGTTCGTTAGGAAAGCTGGGAAAAGTTAAAAAAAAATAATCAAACAATTTATTGTGAGGTAGTAGCAAAGAATTAGTAAGTAGGAAGTGTTCTTTTTTAAAAAAAGATTTTATTTGAGAGAGAGAGCACACAAGTATGAGCAGGGGGCAGCGGCAGAGGGAGAGAGAGAGAGAGAGAAGCATGCTCCCTGCTGAGCAGAGAGAGAGCTCGATGCGGGTGGGACTCGGTCCCAGGACCCTGAGGTCATGATCTCAGCCAAAGGCAGACACTTAACTGACTGAGCCACCCAGGCGCCCTAGGAAATGTTCTTCTACATTTGAAATTAATCCTTCAACATATAAAATCCATCATAACCTCTTATATAGGTTTGCCTTCTGATAAACAGGTGGCCCCTGATAAAATAAACAGGTGGCCCTTGACCACGAATAAGAACAGCAGTGTTCTCTGGAAAAGATATTAGTTTTGTTTATGAGTATCATCTGTTCCAAGAATGTATAATATCATAGCTCCAGTGTATGCTGTATAGAGAAGGGGGGAAAAATAGGGGTGGGTTTAATACTACATCTGTGACTAGTTAGTTATGGTAACCTTCAGGTATTTGGTGGTTTCAGCAAAAGGTCTGATGCACATTCCAGGCATCCAGAACTATAGGGAAGACTGTAAAAATGTTTAGACAAAGAACGAATACATTCACTAGTTGACAAAACTAGAAAGTACATGCAGTTCCAGCTGACTTCAGAACTGTACTCCGTTCAGCCTCTGACGGCAGAAATGTGCTCTAGATTCCCAGGCGGGACAGAGGTTCTAGTGATGGCCTTGCAGGAATGGGGAGTCTTGCTGGGCCTTATCGGCAAAGCCTGGGGAAAAATGAACCAGGTTATCAGGGGAGGGTGGGTGACAAAAGAAACATTGCAGCTGCTATCCTGGAGCTTACTCACCAGGGTTCTAGCCAAAGGAGACACTGGTTTCCGACTTTTATTGTTACTTTTTAACCACTGCTGATGAAAAGCTGACTTTCGCTAATGATTTATTTTCTTTTCTCTGAATTATGTTTCATGTCTATTGGTCGCCTTCCTACAAACTACTAATTATTCCCTTTGTCCTCTCTTATTTGCATGTTTCATATTGTTTGGTTTTAGAAAATTTAATTTCTGGTGGGTTAAACCGAAGAGACAAACAGCATGCCATCTCCTTGATATATACATCACCCAGGTTCTTAAGAGGCTAATAAGCAGAGTTTGAGGACAATAAGCTGTTTTTAAGGCAGAACACGGAAAAAGCAAAAGTAAAAGTCACAAAACAGACTTACACCAAGCAGATAAATAATTCAAGGAAAAGTCATTTTCTAAAAGTGCTGGCCGGTTTTCCTTTGGTAACCTTTGACCCTCAGCTGAGTGTTTTGACCTCACTCATATGGTGAGGATTTATAACTCGGTATTTGTACGGTGTGAGTTTAATTGATCATTTTCCACTTCAGAGATATTCACCAATTCAGTTCAGTAGACAATTGTTTTATCCAGCTGTCAGAGACATGGGGCTAGGTTGTGGTAGACAGAGGGACTGATTTGTACTTGGGTCTCGATTTATAAAGCTGACTGAGTGACAACATGGAGAGGTCAGTGCCCCTGAAAGCCAAGAGTAAAGTTACTCACAGTTCCTCTAGAAACATGAGGCTTGACGTGCCATGCAGGGCCATGGTGGTGGGGGCGGCAGGGGGGAGCACCAGTGTCCATCAGGAGACAGGAAGGAGCATGGGGAAAGCATAGACCATGGTCTTTATTGGGGTGTCTGTATAAAAGCCAAGGCAGGGCTAGGGAAACAGCTGAGGACCGGCCGATCTGAATAACTCTAGTGGGCTTCAGGGTGGTAGGGGCGGCCCCATCGGGGGACATCCTGGCTTGGTGTGTGACAGGTAGGTACAGAGGTGGTTTAGAGGATGGGCTGTCCATCACAGGAGGGTTGGAAACAGCTGTGGCTGGTAGGTTGGCCCTGTACTGTAATTGATGGATGCCAAACAGACAAACGCAGAACTGAGGAAAACACGGTTGGGACAGGGGTGAACAATCCGTTCCACTGAGAACTCAGAATCTGGGAGCTGAACTAAACACATATGCCGAGAGAGCAAATGCAGTGTAGACCATGATATAGCGTAGCAGCTTACGCAGAATGCTGTAGGAGCCTCACAGAGGCAAACCCACAAAGTCATAGAAAGCTTTCTTATATGGGAGATTTCCATTCTCTTCAACGCTCAACTGGAATCACTTCGAAATCATCCCACCTCGGTAATAGATGTTGCCCTTACACACATGGAGGGACACAAGTCAAGGCCTAGGCAAGCTCCTGGCATAGAAGAAACATTAAATGAAAGGTAGTTCCCACTTGTCTCTCACAACGTGTTGTCATTTCTGTGTTGCTAGCCATCACCAACTTATTAAAAGGCCAATATGTCATTCTCGCCCCAAAAGGAAGCTTTTTTTCCCTCTTTCTTTCTTGCAATTAATGTTGGTAACCAACTTGTTTCGTTGTTGTTCACATAGTTCCCATTTCTTAAATAAAAAGTCACACGGGGTTAAAGAAAATGCTGGAGTTCTTTTTGGTTGATTCCTGACTAGCTGGTGTGTGATGGCAAGAGAGGCAGCTCAGGGCTGCCCATGTCTGGACCACTCTGGTGCTGACCACACCTCCGTCTTCTCGAGGTCACATGCATCTCCCTTGTACCAGTGGGATCCCAGCCAGCCACTGTCATTCCTGGGAGGACAGGAAAACGGGATTTTCCTAATGAATCTGGCAAAGAATTGCGGACTGCAGGCAGGGGGATGCTTGGAATGGTCTGTCAACCACTAGTAAACAGCAACCCCCTTCACTAGGGTGGTGACAGGGCTTGGGAGAGAGGCAGAGAGGCTGTTTCCCATTAATGCGTAGCCTTATGGAGGAAAAAGCTGACAAAGAGGTAGCAAATAATTAAAAATGATTTTTCTCATGCAAAAACCATGCAGATTCACTCTCCTTAGAGTGAAGGTATAGGATTAAAAAATATTTGTTATTCCTCTCTTAATCCCCAGGATTATAAATTTTCTGTCTGGGCTGGTGCCAAATCACGTAAGTCAACAGTTAACAGATACCTCTTGCATTTTATTCCCGAGAGACATTGCTCTGCTGCTCCTCACCATCACACAATAATGTTGATAACTTCTGTTTTTCGAATGTTTATCATGTGCCAATCATTCTGTTAGGCTTTTGACACACGATTTCTATTTCTTGTGCTCTATCCCTGCTTCTCAGACCTTCCTGTGTGTAAGAATCATCTGGACACTTACTGGACATTTACCTAAAGTATAGATTCCTGGGTCTCAACTGTAGTAATTAGAAATTCCGATTGTGTCCGATGTGGATCAGGGCCAGGCACCCGGCTTTTGGTCAAACCCCCAGTTAATCTTAAATGAAGTGGTCCATGGAATGCACTTTGAGAAATGGAGTTCTAGTTCATGGTTAAAAATTACGCAGACTAGCCTCTGAATTAACATATAGCATGTCACTATCTAAAAAATAAGGTTTTGGGCACCTGTGGACATCAAACCCTTCCCAGTGTTTGCATAATTATTATTGTCTGACTTTCAGAACGAGTTAACAAGAAGGACTTCAAGGTTTTATCAAGGACATTAATCTTTAAAAAAAATGAGAACTGGTAGTGTTTTTCAGACTAAGAAAAACATCAAAGAATATCTAAGTCAGCTAAAGGAAACCTTATAGTAGGTCATCACAAAAGAGCCCTAAAGCAAGGAGGGAGGAGGGTTATTTTAGGTCCTTGAAAAGGCAGGGAATTAAACAACGGTTTTGCCTTTTTTTCCCCCCTTTTTTCTTTTTTCTTAAGAGGCCATTAAGCATTCTTTCTCTGGTCATCGCACATTTGCCCTGATGACTCAATAATCTGAGTTCCTTCCTGAGTCTGTGAAATCCCTTCTCTCGGATTCAGAGAAAGGCGGGGACAATCGGGCACCCAGGGCTGGATCCTGGCGCATGTTCCCTGGCCAGCGCTGGATCTCTAACGGCATCCTGCTCACAGTTGGTTTAAATCATATTTTATATCACATATCACAGAAGCAGCAGATAGATATTTTCCTCTGTGTTTAAACCTCCCCAAATCAAGTAGGTAGGCGGAAGGGACTGAAGTTGCGTGAAAGCGGGGTGGGTGGTGATGAGGAGAGGGAATGTGATTCTTCCTACAGTCAAAATAAAACTGATGCAGGTGGTTTCAGAGTTACAAAGTCCTGACTTATGAAAAAAAAATTCCTCTTTTTCTGAAAACATAACAACCAACATATGCATACATGCGTATATAGAAGACATGAGCCTACACGCGGATGTAGAGCTGGTTTCTCATGTGCCACGTCCACGGTCTCGTGGCTGTGTACTGCTCACCAGTGTGGCACATTGGCCCAGTGGACCGACCTTGCCAACTTTTATCCTCGTTTGGGGAAGCACCGCCCTCCCCTTTGCCTCTTGTCTTCTTACATTATAATTCAGACAGCCACCCCCTCATAATCATGTATCTTTTTAACCTTACCTCCCTCATCATTATTCTATTCTCAAATCTTCAGAAAAATCTCCCACCTTTCTCTTCACTCCCGGGTTCCTCCACCGCCTTCTATCCTGTTTTCATTCTGCTTGTTCATTTCAAATGGCCTTAGTCATGGCTGGAAAGCAATAGAGTAGGGCTAGTGATGTATCAGTGCTGGAGAAAGAGGGAAGCCAAACAGTTTGAAATGAGGTTGTCATGATAAAGAGACAGGGCTCTGAAACCACAAAAATCTTCAAAATTGCAAAGTCATCTTCAGAATCCACAGTAGCTCAATCTCATTAGCTTCCTCTAATTAAATCTGCCTTTACCAACCTTTCTGCTGAAACACAATCTCTCATTAAACTTTATTTGGGTGGGTTTAGCTTAGTTCCTAGCATTGCTTCAATGTTTTGTTTTGTTTTTTTCCTACTACAACCATATGGCATTTCAGTCACATTATAAAACTTCTGTGGGTTTGACCCAGAAACCCAACAGTATAACATTGTTCTAATCAGTTTGCTGGCTGATAAATGATCTTGCAGGAATATTTGGCTCCACATGTGTCTGCAGAGTGCTGGGCACATATAGGTGTTCCACAAGAAGAAAAAGTTATTTCATTGAGTTGACAAATTGAGGACAAATGGGAATTGTATGTCATTGAGACACTCTGTCCCTGAGAGACGAGTTTATGGCAAGAAGTCATGGCACCACTCCACGGGACTACGATTTTTCCACAAAAGCCTCTGTGATTCATTTCTTTTATTCTCATCTTACTCCCTCAGCCTGGAGGTGATATCCTTTGCCTCTGCCCAGACACAGTGCAGCTGTCCTTCCGGGTGCCCCCCCCACAGCCTTCCGTGGTGGCTCCAGCCCACAGGACACTGTTAGTACAAACACCAATGGTGGGAGCTGCCAGTTCCTGCACGTTCCCTCTGTGCCAGTACCACGGCTTTCCTGGGACACGAGCACTATCCTTACCCCCACTTTGTCCGAGAGGAAATTGCGGTGGACAGAAGTCAAGTAAAACATCTAGAAAGTGGCAGAGCACCCCAACTGGGATCTGTGCCTTCCTCAAGCACCTGACCGTGTTGTCCTGTCTGCCCCGCTGTGGTTTCCTTGGATGCACTGTAGATAATGCAACACATAGCATTGGATTATGTGTTTGGCTTTTTTTGCTCTCTTAGCCTATATGCTCCTTGTGGTTAGCGTTCAGAGCAAGGGTCTTTGGCCAGATTCCGCAACTTCTATCTGCATGCCTCCCGGAGCCCCAGCATCCAGGGCACCCCCTCATAGGACTGTGGTGAGGATTACAAGAAAATAATGCATATGAAGGGCTCAGACTGGGGTCGTCCACGGTGAGAGTGCAAACAAATTTATGTATTACCAGTGTTGTGGCGGTGAACACAACCCTAAATCCATGGTGTGACTAAGAGGTTTTCTAAATATTCATTCTGCAGGGATTCCAGTCTGCTCTGCCATCCACGTTTGGCCTCGTGGACTCAACTTAGCCAACACCCTCTCCCTCTCCCCAACTCGTTGGCAAAATTGAACACTTTATGTCTTTTCTCCACCCTCCAGAGTACAAGGACTTTTGCCCTTGAATGGACCTGGCAGCCGTCTAATCACTGCTGCCAGGGAAACATGCAGTGGGCGAGGAGTAACTGTTCATTCCGGTCTGGACTCTCCCACTGACCTCCTCCTACTCTCGCTTTTAGGCGAATCCCACTCCCAGCCTTAGTTTCCCCATCTATCACAAGAGAGGATAGACTAACTGACCTCTAAAGTCTCCTCGAGCCTATAGCTAAGACTCTTAGAGGTCTTTTTTTAAACAAGGAAATCCCAAGCACTAAGCTCTTGCCACGGGCACTGTTTTCTGCTCTTCACGCCCTCCCTGATTGTGTTTTTGTGAAAGAGTATGTGTGTATGGGTGTTTGTGGGTTTTATGTGAATGTCTTTGTGCATGTGTGTGTATATGTGTGTGAGTTTGTATGTGACTGTATATGAGTGTGTTGGGTGCGTCTGTGTGTGATTATACATGAATGTGTGTGCATCTGTATATGAATACTTTTGTCTTGTGTATGTGTGTGTGTGTGTGTGTGGACATTAGCACAGGGTCAAAGCCGTCCAAACCCAAGTGACAGGAAAAGAGAGAAGGGTGTCCAGCTCACCTGTGCCTTTAGGGCGACCCACCCAGGCAGGGCCCGCGCGAGGCGGGTGAGCTAGGCTCCCCACTCAGGTGCCGCCCCCCGGCGGAGAGAGAGCCCGAGCCTGGAGGCCGCCTAGCGGGAGAGGCGGGGCGGAGGGCGGGGCGAGGCGGGCGGTGGGCGGGGATCCGGGCGGGGCGAGGCCGAGCGGTGGGTGGGTGGGGCGGGCGGCGGCGGCTCCGGGCATGCTCGGCCGTGGCTGCAGCGAGCCGGGCGGGTCGCGCTGGTCCCCGGCCGGCCGGAGCGGCGGCGGCGGCGGCGCGGGGCAGCATGAGGGAGCCACTCGGTAAGTCCCGGCGTCTCTCGCCCCTCCTGACGCCCGCCGTCCGTTTGGCCCGCTTCCACGGCGCTACGCGGGCCTCGCCCCCAGCCTCCCGCGCTCGCCCCCAACTTCTCCATCCCGGACGTAGCTCCGGTGTGAGCCTCCCCCAGCTTTAGGGGATGTCCGCACCCCCGCCCCGGGCGTCCCGCACGGTGCCCAGGCCGGCCGCCGCGGGCCCCACGCCCGCAGCCTCGGGGTGAGGGAGCGCCCGCTTTGCGGGGAGGGGGCGTCGCCGCCCCTCAGGTGCCCAGCCCGGGTGCGGGACTCCAGGGTCCGGCGCCGAGGGCCGCGGCTGGCGTTAGCGCTCTCGTTGGCCCCTTGCGCGGGGAGGGCCAGGGACGGCGGGGGTCGCTGTCTCCCCTCTCGGCGTCCTCCCCGCCAGCCCGGCTCCAGCCAACTCCCTCTTTCGCCTGCGCGCCCGGACTTCGCGGACATCACCCCCAGGAGCTGACAGCCGCTGCTCAGAGTCCCCGAGGTCCCCGGTTCCCACGGTGGCCACCTCCCCGCTTCCTCCCCCTCCCCCGCCCCCGGCAGTCCGGACCAGCCCGCGGCGGGACGTTGAGAGCTCGCCGCCGCGCCCCGCGCTCCCTGCTCGGGTCTCCGCCGGGCCTTGAGCGCCCGGCGCTGCGGAGTCAAGACCGGGGATTAGGGCGCTAGTCGCCGCTGCTTCCCAGCAAGTGCCTGGGGCTGCCCGGTCTCTCCGGCCGCTGGTGGTTAAGCAAAAAAAAAAAAAAAAAAAAAAAAAAAAAAGAGAGAGAGAAAAGGGTGGGAGAAAGGAAAGAGCCCCGCCTGAGAGTGCTGTAAATCTTGTTAATCAGCTCGTTTGTGGGATCTGGAGCCTGCCTGCCTGCCCGCCCGCCTGCCTGTCTAGGTCTCCGCACTCCGATCTCCTGAGCACCCTCGTTCCCCCCACCAACCCCCCCATCGCCATCAGATCACCCTAGAAGGCCAGGGTTTGCGTAGATGCCCTGGCCACAGTGGGGTTCAGCACCTACAGCTGAAAACTCCCTTCTTGCTCCTTGTCATTGAGGTAGCGCCCAGCGCCTCAGATTCTTCTGGGGGTTTGAAAAAGAAGCTGTGATTTCACTACTGGAGAAAAAATTTTAAAAACGTACAACTCTAGGCCAGTGCAACCTGGTCATGCCCTATTCCTTGCCCACCCACACTCTCTAGGAGCAGAGGACTTTGGGGAATTAGCTTAGGCAGATCACCCTCCCGTCCACCCCCACACCCTGCCACCCTCACTCCCTTCCCCTGCATATCCTCCCTCTACCCCCATGCTCACCTGTCCCTCCCTTAATCTAGTTGCCTGGCCTGTCTTGGGGAGAGGGATGAAGTAGTGTGGACCATACAATTTCGAGGTTTTCCCTACATCTTCATGTCTTCCTTCTCTAACTTTTTGTCTTTTTAGGTTTGCAAAGAAATTTGATTTGAGATGAGGGTTGGAAAATGGGGTGTGTGTGGGTGGGCTTGATGGTGAGGAGGGGAGGCAGAGGATTCCTGGGAGAAGAGGGACATAGGATTCAGGCAGCCAGAAATACTTAGACAAAAATGGCAGACTCAGTATTCAAACCTGAGTGGTTGCAGGCTAAACTTCAGGAAAACAGTGCCTGGTGTCCGGCAGTTTTAGAATTTAAGGTGACTGGATTAAGACCATGCAGCAGGGCAAGTGTGTATAGTTGTTTTAGAAATCACATGCAAATTCTATTTCAGGGGACTTGTGATGGTTTGCATGTGAAATTGGGAATTCGGTAAATTCATTTGGTTTCTCACAATGTTGTATGGGTTTGAACTTTTACCTTGATATTAGGTGTCTCAATCTTGGCCACCAGCTGAACAGCGGTCCTGAAGGTCCCTAACTATTACTTTGGGCAGACAGCATGTAGCAAACAGTTTCACTCCCCCAAGAGTGGGTGAGCAAATATTTGTTGAAGGAGGCCTTAATGTGCTGGGCCTTCCTCCTGGCAAACTTCACCCCTGTGCTGCAGAGAATGGAAGGTCAGGCCCTTGGCAGGCCCAAGAGATTTAAGGGAGTTGGGTGGGTGGAGAAAGTCTGTGCCAAAAAGAGAGAGAGAGAGAGAGAATTTTGTCTTTCTACCTCGTTGGAATAAAACTTCAAGTGCCTGGGTGTTCACATGCTCTGGAGTGCTTGACAAGCTTATCAGAGTTATCTAATGACCTATCTGAGTAGTCACAGACTCCAGAGGTATAGGGCTTATCATTCAATGGCTAGAAAATGTAACTAGAGATTGGAGGTACATAAGGAGAATAAATAAGGACCAGTTTTTCGGTTAAAACAAAACAAAACAAATCTGAAAAGATCCTTGGAGTATAATTTTTTTTAAGTGCAGTTTAAAAATAAACGAGAAATGCTATCAGTAAAGAAAGCCCAGAAGTCTGTGGTTCCGCCAAGTTCTCATTGTCCTTGCTAGAGAGTCATCTAGTTTGGGAGGACAGTAAACACCAACCCTGCTGTAGGAGTCCAGAGTTTCTCTTTTAATGAGCTTGGCGGGACTTCACGCTAATTAATCTAGGGAGAGTTTAGAACACAGAGCGTTGGATTTGAAACAATTGTTCTGTTGTGGTTTTTACTTTGATAAGCAAAGACTATCTCTCTGAAATCCTATTTCAGGCCTATTGCTGAACCCATTACTGCAGTTTATTTGTTTTTTTTAACAGATGTTGTTTTTCACCTTTTGGATGGCAAGGGTTATCTCACTCATTAAAACCTTGCTATTGTGCTTTGTTTCAAGAGCCTATTGAGTTAAGGAATGCTGAGGGACACTCACTTGCTGGGGCTAGCAGCCCAGGGGAGGCGAGGTCAGTCTCCAATACTTTGATATAGCCTTTAAATGCTAAAAGTCATTGAAAAGCTATAGGAACAGCTCTGATACTAAAACCTCAATTATCTTGATTTAAATTGATGGTATCTTGTTTAAAATTTGGATTATTACCTTTACTGTCTTTAAGTATATTTTCCAAAAACTTTCTGTAGACAATATAGTTGGGAACAGCCAGGCCGAACTGGTAAAGATTAATTATTAGACCACAAAATATCCTTGTAATTTGCTGCTTTTTGGTGATCCCTTTATAGCTTACCTCTAAGCTTGTTTCTTCTGTATGTAAATGAAATTATTTGTTATAAAGGGACACCAAGATATATTTCAAAGAAGAAAAAAAAAGGGGGAGAGACAGAAAGCAACTGTAGGTGTATACAAAGAATAGTAGGAGAAATGGAAACCAGACTCTTGGTGGTGGTTATCTCTTGGCACAGTGGGGTTACTGGGAACTTTTACTTTTTACTGAAACACTGAATTTTGCAGTGTTTACTGCTAGAATAACTTTACATGACTTTTGCAGTTAGAAAATAATGTACAAGTTATATGAAATAATTTAAATTTTAACATTATTATGAGACCTCGGCTCTTTTATCCTAAAGATATTTTAAAAGAAAACTAGTGTGTTCTAAGTTTAATAGACTACATCAGGAATCTTTACATGTGGAGTTTGATTTACATGATGGTAGTGGGATTACATTCTAATCTGTTGTTAAGTTTTACAGTTATTTTTGCAAATAGCCAAAAATTCCAGAAGATTTAAAAAATCTTATCCAATTTCACTTCTTTTCTTAATGACTGCTAATCTTTCAGAAATGTTAATGAGGTACTTAGGGTCTCATAAAAAGAGGTTGAGGTCGCTAAAGCAATAATTGTGTGGCAGAATTTAGAGGTGAAAGAGGTGACAGGAGTGTGTGTGTGTGTTCACACAAGTCTTGGGGGGAAAAGACAGAAAGTTAGAAGAGATAATATTTATGAAAAAAATAAAGTACGTAACATTTGGTACTCTCCTTCTCTTTCTCTGTTTTGGAATCAGTGCCTTAACACTGACCCAACCCAGCAAGATTAGCATTCCAGGATCCTTTTGATCTCAGACCCAAGTTTTTCACCTCCTTTTTTTTTTTTTTTGGTCACCTTAAAGAAACTTAACTCAGTGATGTTAGCTCTACTAAAATTATTGCTTCACAGCAATAATTTATTTAATTTTAATTAAATATTTATTATTTATTTTATTTACAATTAAATAATTAATTATTTAATTAAATATTAAAATACTTAATTTTAATTAAATATGCTTTTTATGTTTAGGAGAATTTAACAACTTGAGGGCTCTGGCAAGAGCCAGCCATCACACTGTTGTGCAATGTTAACAACAGTGTGTGAGCGCTTACTGTCCCAGAACTTCACCTGGGACTATGGAGGTCTTGATTGAATTCTTAAGACTGAAATGAGAAATGGAATCCTACTGCTCATAATAAAATACATAGTTCTATGATTAAAAAAAAAACCCATAGAAAGCATTAGATGTCCATTTATCAGTTAGCAACATGCCCCATTCTGCTTTGTTTTAGGTCTTAGCTATTTACCTCTTGTTTAAAGAAAGTACTTTGTTATATATTAATCATAACATTAGACTGAAAAGTTGTCAGTTGAAGAAATATTTACAGTGAACTGCCAACAATTTGAGGGACTAATTACATCTTAAGTATGGAATGTCAGTGAATATGAGAAGTTTTAGGTTGTCTAGAAGAGTAACAATGTCTCATCAAGACCTTTAGAATGCTGTTTGTAATCTTGTATTAGATTTTATCAGCAGAACATGTAATTTTTGGCTTACTGGAAACAGGTTATATGACACATGTACCATCTACTAGGCCCTTAGAACCTTTTATTATTCACTGTTCATTTATTCTTTTCTTCAGTGTTTCTTTTATTTTCATTAAGTCTTCCAAATTTTCAAAGATACATTTTCCTAATCCTACTTAAGAAACTGTTCTTAAATTTTTTTCTTTTTTTTAAATATTTATTTTTAAGGTAAACTCAACCCCCAACATGGGGCTCGAACTCACAACCCCGAGATCAAGAGTTGCCTGTTCTACTGACTGAACCAGCCAAGTGCCCCTAAATTTTTTTCTGATGGTGAAATCATATCAAGTTAAAGTACATGAAAGTGCCAGTACTTGGCCATTTTTTTCCTGCAACATGGCAACTTCATAGGGTTCTACCAAATATATTTCATGACAGGACCTCATAAAATACAGTAAAGTATAAATAAGGACGTTAAAAAATAAACGGAATCCAGTATCACCTTTGATATTTTGATATGTTTCCTTTTGGTGTTTTTTCTCCTGGATGTGTGTATGAAATTGCTATTGTACAGAACATAGGGTTTTGTATCCTGTCTTTACTATTTAATGTGGTACCATGAGCATTTCCCTGTGCCACTATATATCTGAAAACATAATTTTATACATGCATATACATATCCTAGTCTACCATGTGGATGCATCAGGATATTTTAAGCCATATCTTAAAAGGACATTTAAAAAATTAGACAAATTTATTTGATCTCAATTTTTATGTATTATAATTAAAATTTGGGTAAGTATCTTTATAGATGACGTTGTGGGTATCTCTGATTATTTCTATAGGATGGATTCCAAGATATAAGATTATTAGCCCACAGGGTTTCAGATTTTTGAAGATTTTATAGTATGTCAATCACTTTTAAGAAAGGAAATACCCATTTACACACAGATGCCCCCCACACAGTCATACACCCACAAATGGGAAAACCCTTCATCATGCCCTCACTTACAACAAATACTGCCTTCTGAAAGCTTCAGTAATTTGATCAGTGAATAATAGCATTTTGGTTTAATTTACATATCTTTGATTACTGGTGAGAGTAAACATCTGTTTTACATTTTTAATTGGGTATTGTCTCTTTCCTTTATTAATTTTCAGTTCATGTTCTAGGCAAATTTTAAAAAGGAAGAAAAGTTCTGGTTGATCTAATGTGCTTTTTAATAGTTTTATTTCACTGTCTTGGGGAGCC
Organism: Callorhinus ursinus; assembly: GCF_003265705.2. NCBI lineage: Eukaryota > Metazoa > Chordata > Mammalia > Carnivora > Otariidae > Callorhinus > Callorhinus ursinus. Next base: position 6,564,816 of record NW_027397124.1, on the reverse strand, counting down.
TTGTAACTGTAAATATGAGAATAAAAACTATTTTTATTTTTATAAATGCAAAGGGAGGAGGAAATGATACCTGTTACAAAGTAACATTCATTTGCCAATCTCAGCCTCTGGTGATGAGCGTGCCTGTAATGGACATACCACAACCTAGACCATAGCATCTGCAAGGGAGGGTGTTGAAAGGGCTTGTGTCTTTTTGTTCTCCAGCATAGAGCCCCGTGCCTGGCACATTCATTGTGACCCAAGTGTCCTGAGCGATGTAAGTTGGAAGACGTGTTCAATACCTGTGCTCCGGGACTTGTGGATGGAGAGTTACTAGCTGGGGTACTCTGTGGCCTCAGTGCCCAGCCCCGCCGCCTCCTCTTCTCTGTGTGTGGCCATTCAGCTCCACTCTCTTGGTTGGCCTTTCTGGGTGCTAATGGGGCCAAGGTCAGAGGTTCTATCTTCACATGACCTATTTAGCTTTGCTTTGTGTCAGGGCCACAAGCTGTATCCTTTTTACTGTGACCAGCTGACTTAGAAATGCATGCTGTTCATCACAAGGGTGAAACAGGCTCGAGAGAGGGACAGATTTCTAGAGCTAGGAGGACCCCGAAGAACTTCTAGTTCAACTTTATTTTACTTCTTCTGGAGAAGACTGAAGCCCAAGGAGGTTCCCTTCTTTGGTGCCGTGTCTCAGGCCCAATTCAACATAACAGATGCGTACTGAGCAACGTGGAGAAACAGACTCTCATCCCTACAGTGAAGGAGTGGACGACTCTATGCTTAAATACTCATGGCTACTATTTAAAGAACTTAGAAATCCACCACAAAATAAAATTACCTGAAGTGGTCTCATTCAGGTTTTTCGGATGGGACAAATAATCTGATAAAAATCCATTTGGAAGTGATTTGGGGAAAGATAATCTTGTGGGGCTAGGTTGGTTAAATTAAAATCAAAGCACCTGTCATCTTCTTCAACCAACAGTTATTTATGATTTCTGTATTTCTCCTAAATGAAATGACCATTATCTTAGTTGCCCAAGACTAAAATCCATTGCACTTTTCTTGAAAATTACTCTTATTACTCCTTTTTCCCCATCCCCCTCTGTTTACCACCCTTGCATGTTTCAGTAAAAGAGACTCATAACTGCTTGTCCCCACGTCTGTCCTTGTTCTAACCACTTTTCTCCCCCACCTTCCTGCCGGACTGGTTGTCAGACAGTCTTTCCCATTTGCCCAAACACTTCTGTGGTTTCCCAGTGCCTGCTCACACGAAGTCCAAATCCTATCCATGTTGTAGATAAGAGTAACTATTTCTGTATCAATCATTTTTCTTTTAGAACTTAGGTTTTTTTTTCCCTCAAAGTTTCTCGTTCCGTTCCCATTTATCGTGGATGTAGTTTGTCTGCTTCTCAGAGTCACGCAACAGGTTTTATGATAGCTCTGTAGGAGCCCGAAACCAAAAATGATCTGAAGTCCGCTCGAGGTCACGAAGCAATGACGGTCTATTTGTGAATGAATCCTATTACTGAGCACTTAAAATTAATACTAGCCCTGCCATCAAACCATCACAGTCAAGCGAGGCATTAGGCCTTGTGCGTGGGTACACGTATGCATGTACAGGTGGACACGTATGTACATACGCGTGTGCGCATGGCCTGTGTGTGCCCGGTGTGCATAAGGAAAGAATCCTGTAGAAGAGCCATCCTAATCCAAGGGAACAAAGGACATTTTTTTCCTTTTAAATATAGTTTTTCTTTTTAATGCCGCCATGCCTTCCATCTTTTCTTGTTTATCTTTATGCATTATTTGGTAAATTAGGAAACTTCTGTTGTTTAATAGGAAGGAACTTCAGATGGGCAAGCCTAAAATAGTAGCAAGTAGCAAGGGCTTTGAAGCTAAACAGACCTTGGTTTGAACCTCAGATCTTCACTTACAAGCTCAGGCTCTCAGCCTCAGTTTTCTTGTCTGTAAAATGGAGACATTCATGGTTACCTTAGAAGCTTGCTGGGAGCATAAAATGAAATAAAGTGTGTTTTCCCTTTTAACCTGTTTGTTCTTATGTTAAGTGTTTCCTCTGTATGAATGGTATTTAGATATTCATGCAGTGAAAAAGATATTTAAAGTGGCTTCATTTGTCTCTTGTTGTGTTCTGGTCCAGCCCATGCTAGAAGTCAGCCCCGTACCTGAGATTGTATCTAGACACCTGCACTGTTGTGAACACTCTTCCTAGATGTTCCACTATGAGTATTTGATACAAGGAAACAAACAAAAGTAGTGAAGGAAAAAATTTCTTAAATGAACTGTGTGGAAAATCATACTTACAGTGTAGGTCTACCTTGAGGTGGAGGATTTGTTTGGCCTAGAAGCAATCTTCCAGAAGCTTCCTTGACCCCTTGAGATCAGGTTAGGGTCCCTTCCGCCTATTTTCCTGCAGTCTGTACAGCAAGACAGTAAGATTCTCAAGGGCAAAGAATGTGTCTTATTCGTCATTATAGTTTCAGGGCCTGGTGCATTATAGGCCCTCAGGAATTGTGTCTTAATGTTTTGGACTATATAAAATAACACTGTTCTCAGTGACTTGGATGGAGATTGAAATATCCATTCACAAAAAACAAGATATATGGGTGATATAAAGCAGGTATGACCTTGGAAATCAAAAGTACATCCTAAGTGACACAAGAGGAATTGGGAAATGGTCTGAATTTCATAGTGAAAATTAATAACTGATGTGAAGTCTTTCCATTAAGACAAGTAACACTACAGAGACAAACTAGGGCCATTGTAGCATGCTAAATCCACCATCTTGTGTTTACGTGGTGATTTACACTTTTACACATTCTTATTTGGTCCTCAAAACAGTCTGGTAGGATGGGAAGAGAGGAGCATTGCCATTTTGCAGACCAGAAGACTGCAGTTTGGTGCAGTTAGTCACTTAGTCCAGGGGTCACGGCTGGGGCGGGTGTCAGCATCACACTTGATACGGCACTATTTTAACTGTACACATAACTTTCCAAGTTGTTCAATCTAATGTTCTAAAAACTTACATTTATGTCGGATTTCGCTGTTTGTCTTTACAGCAACGCTTTGAGTTGGTGGGTGGGTAATCAAATTAAATACTGTTGATTTGGAATGCTGGTATCTCAGGATCAGAAAGAAGCTTTAAAAGGGACAGCTTTTTGTCCAGCAGTTCGCTGGAGGCCTGTCTCCTCAGCACGTCAGCGTCTTCTGGTGGCCGCTGGGATCGATGTGTCCGTGATGGGGCGCTTGCTACCACTTGAGGCAGCCCCTTAAGTCTTAAATAGCTAAGGATGCTAAAGAAAGTAAGCTGAATCTGAGAGTGATCAGAAAAAACCATGTCGGTTTCAGGGGAGCAGTGATGTTCAGCAGGGCTGTGCAAACGAGGAGAAACCCCGGGTCTGAGTTGGGATGTGAGGGTGCAGAGTGTCAGCCGAAGGGAGAGAAGCCCTCATGGATGGGATGGCGGCTGGGAACACTCGTTTGGGTTGTGGGGCCTGCGGGTCATCCCCTCTCATTTTGGCTCACCTGCACGGCTCCAGGAGTGCTGGAGCTGGTGTGCTTCGTGCTCCTGCTCCCCACGGGAAACTGGCCTCCGTGAGATAGAACAAGTTAGACGTTTCCAGTAATCAGTACACTTTTGACCTCAGACCTGTAAAGTCAAGTTATGGCTCTTAGACTTTGAATCTTTTTTGGAAGATGGCTTGGCCTGGGTTGTCATGCCACTCGAGGGTTTGCGAGATAGAATTACCCTGCCCACATGGCCATGCTAGACCAACTGGACCAACTCCTCCCCCAGGAGGAAAATGCCCCACATGCATGCTTCTCCCACACTGGCAGTGGACTGCAGCCCTGCTGGCTCTGTGGTGGACACGGCCCTCTCCTCTGAGTGCTGCATGGCCACTTGGAGGATAGCACACTCGGCTTTTAAAGAGCCTGACCTAGTACGAGAGAGAAACTGAGTGTAGTAAGACCTAACTTCCAGTGTTAACTGGGGTGCGCGCTGGATGTGGGACATTGAGCCAGTTAGTGTGGGGACCCTCCCTGGTCTAGGCTACCAGGATTTTGTTGCCATGTCATTTCTTTACTTCTGAGATAATTGTACCCCAAATCTATATTCCCTCTCTCATACACACACACATGCATTTGAGCTAGTGAACTCCTAATCATTCTTCCAAACCTAGCTCAGATGTCCCTTTCTTGTATTTGTGCATTCATTCAACAGTTATCTATGAGAGCCTACTATGTGCTAGATGCTGGGGGTGAGGGTAACACTGAACAAAACGAGCACCCTGGCCTGGTGGCCGGGCCTCTTTGTTCCCATAGTCATGTGCTTGTAGTAGGATCACTTTCCCCTGCAGACTCTAGTCCAGTGACTTGCTCTGTTGAATCAAAGAACAAATTCTCACGGCTCTGGTCCTTCCATCTCTACGTGAACCACCCAAGTGGTAGAACCCCCCGTAAGACCCATAGCAGGGGCGTCAGGAGGGGCAGAATTGCTCTGGAGACTTTTCCACCAGTACAGTAACTGTCAGAGCTCATCAGCCTTCCATGAAATGTAGGGACCTAATGGGAAATTACTACTTCCAAAGTCTGATGCTCTCTCTGTGCTGATGGCCGGGACTTTGGGGGGCCCCCCTCCCCCGTCATCTAGCACGTGATGAAGAGCAGGGTCGCGCCCAGTCAGCAGAATGGCGCGGCGGGCCCCAGTCGGGATTGGCACGGGCAGGAAGCACATGTGTCTCCCTTTCACCTGCACGTGGCCCACAGGCATTTCCCGGCCATTGTTCGTGGGGGCTGCCAGCGCGCTTTCCGTCCCCCGGCCAAGCGGGGCTGCTGCTGGCCTCCTCCTGCAGCTCTTCCAGGCGCGGCCCGTCCCAGAACCACCGGAAGACACAGGAAAGAAGATTCCCTTGTGTAAAAATAAACATGGCAGCCCCACCTGTTTTTACACATGGGCTCTCAAGTCCCTTCCTTTTGTTCTCGGCAGGTGCTGGGGCCTTAGGATGGCGGCCCCCAGGGAAGGAGGCGCTGTTGAAGTCGTATACCCTGCTGGGGTCTGGGATGTGGCCACCCCAGGCTCAGAGAGGGAAAAGCTGCCCCAAGATTTCTTGGGGGAGAAATCTGATTCTTGCAGATTTCCCGGGGGAGGGGAGAAGTGTGGGGTCCCCGCTGTGGTGCCGCCGTCCAGAGGCTTCCCCCGCGGCCCCTCCTGGGTCAGGGCTCCGGCTGCTGACAGGGCCCGCTCGGCCCTCGGAGAGCCAAAGGTAGGGTTACAGGATGGAAGCGCAAAGGGTAATAAGGTAAAGCCGGGCGCTGGTCGTTGCTCTTTTTAGAGACTCCCAGGCGTAATTGTGGCTTCCGAATCTGTGTTTATTTTGTCCTCGCTGCTTCGCCCCTTGTTTTCAGAGGACGGGGGCGAGGGAACGGTGGACACTGTTAATCATCTCGTTGCCTAAACACGGTTCCAGACTCTGCTACAGAGGCCACTGGCAGAGGGTGGGGCCCCCGGGTTTCCCGCCACGTCCCTCGGGGTCCGTGCCGCATCCACGGCCACCCTCTCGGGTTGAATGTAATGGAGAATAACTTCAGGCGGAGTGATCCTCGCTTCTTCCCGGCCGATGCGGGCACCGCGCCCTGGGTTTGGTCGGAGTAAAGGCAGCGGGAGGTGTCGGGCGCGGGTCGGGAGCATCCGTGACTCCTCACAAACCCGCTCTCTGTTGTCCCTTCAGTGTGGGTCCTGCCAGCGCCACAGTCCCAGGGGCTGAGCTTTGATGAAGCCGGGGCATTATGTACAGCGTAGAAGACCTTCTGATTTCTCATGGATACAAGGTGTCGCGAAGTATCCCAGCGCCCGGCGAGGATGAGCGCGAGGGCCACCGGCAAGCGAGGAGCCGCGCCAGAGCTGGCCAGGGCCTGCTGAATGGGTGTGACCATGGCCCGGCAGCCCTCCCCCCCCAGCAAGCCGTCCCACGGGAAGGGACACGCGAGCACCTCCGAGAACAGCCACCGCGCTCCCAGAGCCCATGGAGAGCCCCAGGGCGCTTCTCCTCGAGCTTCTGACCTGGGGTAAGCGTCCGCGTGAACCCACCATTGTCTTTTGTCTTGGGGATTTGGAAGTGGGTACGGAAGTCAGATCTCTCAGTGCCTGTGTTTGGCTGGAGCCGGGGAGGGAGAGGGTGAGAGACAAGGACACTTCTTTCCACTGGGGTATCTGGGATGTTCAGGCAGCACGCAGCCCGGGGCCTGGCCATAGGAGGCCTTCAGTAAATAGTGGTGAGTAAATGAATCCTATCACGTGAAACACACGGCATTCTAATACCCGCCCTCTCTTTTCCCTTATAAGCTGCTCATATTGCCTCAGCTAGGAATCATTTCAAAACTCTGTAAAAGCTAGTTTCTGTCAGGCACACATTCCTAGTCCATTAGGCTTTCTTATTAATAGGTTTCAATCTTGTGTACATTACAGAGTTGAAAGAGTTATATATCGCCCTCCGTGTGTGACAAGGAAAACCTTTCTTCTTGTATATTCGTATAATTCCACTGGCTCCTGACCCATCTTTCCCTTGCACACACTGGCCCCCGTGCGGGTGTCCCGTCTGAATACAGCTGTATCTGTGGGTGTTTTCTTACAACCAACAAGAGGGCGGGTTGGCTGGGGGAGGGAGGGCTAAAAGAGAGGAAATTTCGGGCAGCTTGCCACAGAGCCAGCATGGGAGAGGAGCCCTGCGACCCCCATGCACACAGTTTGAGGCGAGAGGAAACCCGTGTCATCACTTCATAAAAGTGTGTTTGTCTTCAGCACTGCGTTGGGACCAGGCTCAGCCTGGGGGAGGAGGGCTCTGCCGGTGGAGAGCGTGTTATGTAATTGTGCGTAACCGACAAGAAATGGACCCACACAAATGGAAGCAGAAGCCTGTCTTCAAGGCAAACAAACAGAAAACCAAGCAAACAAAAAGAGTGAATTCAGTCTCAGGGGAATGAACCCGCCTCCCATGGTTCAAAGTCACCTTTTCACGGAGAGGATCTTCCTTGTTGCTTGGCAGCTTTCAGGTGAAAACGGGAGGGATTTTATTCTTAAAATGTACAGCATTCAGCACCTTGGTTATCGAGTGAAAGCGAAGGCAATCGATTGCCCTTCTGGTGCCCGAGGTGGTACGAGCCAGCTGATGCTGCCCCGGGAGCTCCATTTCTCTGACCACGGATGTGGCAGGGTCAGGAGGGAACCCGGAATGGAAAGAGACTTAAAGCTGCTTTTTAAACCTTGCCCTTCAGACTCACACTTGTGTCCACTACTTTCTTGGGCGTCAGTCTCTTTTCAGCCATGTGCCCTGAAATACCTGGCCACCCTGGATTTTAGGAGAGGCCTCTTACGCATGAGTCGGCGGAGTTAGGGCAGCCCTAATCACACTATGAAAACTTGTGCTCGATTCTGTCCTGCCTTCTGTTGCTTCTAGCTTTTGTGGTAAGTGTCTGTACCTTCGGTCTCGGATTTTAGGGCACTGAGGCTCTCCACCTTGTCTGTTCCCTCCTGTGTATTTGCTTGTTACAGTGTTGGATACATAGTGTGTTTAACCTGTGCTCATGGATTCAGTTCTTTCTTCCACCCTTGTAACAACTGTTGAGGAGCAGGAGACTCAATTTGTGGCATGGAATCCCTGCAGATGGGCCTTGTAGGCTGCGTGGGGTCTCCCTCAGTCTCACAGATCTGAGTAGGGGGCAGTAAAATCCCCTCTAGAATTCTGGGTGGGCCGCGTGGCTCCCAGCCTCATCTACAACCTGCTCAGAATGTTCTAGTCCCTTAGTGCTAACAGGTTGTTGAGGACAACAAGCACTCACAGCCCAGCCTCTTAGTAGGTAGGCATAATCGGATCTGTAGGCAGTCTTTCTTTCTGTCATGAGTAAAGTGCTCAGGTAAGTAGCTTTGGGTAGCACTGGGATGTCTTCCATACAGATGACAGAGTTCTCGACAGATCTAGCCATTCCCCCCACCCCCACCCCATTTCTGAGGTTGGCTGATTAACTTATGAGATGTAGGGTAGCTTCTGGATGGAAGGTTGCCTTCGGGAGTAAAAAGAATATGCATACATGTTTGCAAAACTCCATGCCAGTGCCCAGAGCCTCAGAGACCAACTGCAAGCCTTCCTGGGTTGAATTGAAAAGATGTTTTCTTTCTTTAGTAGCTTATAGAGAACTGGAAACAGGAGGCAAACAGAAAAGTGAACAAAAAGGTAGGGAGGAGAATTTCTTTTCAGGAAAAAAAAAGCGTTTCGAGAGGAAATAAATAGGTGCTAGGAGTTAAAGCCTGGAAATTGAAGAAAAAGAAAACCCAACAGTACTTTGGCTTACGTGAATTCTGAATCGGGATGAATCAGTGGTTCTCTGCCAAGTCCCAGCCTTCGGTCTGCTAGGTCTTGCTTCCTGCCTCTCCTACACAGTAACACCTCGGGGCTGGTCTCTGGGTCTGGAGGGGCAGGTGGGGCCCCCAACTCCAAGCCAGCAGACCAGGCAGGCTCAGGAGGGCCTCCTCTTCTGGCAGTGTCTTGGGTGGGGTGAGGTTTGCCCTAGAGTGTGTCCCCACACCGCAGGCCCGTCCTCAGTGCCCATGGCCTCCCCAGAGAAGATGGTGGTCAGAGTGGTTGGGAAGGCCACAAGGGCCCAAAGAAGGCGGGTTTGTCTTATTCTGATAGGATGGCAGGTTAGCGGTGTCCTTATAGCCAAAGGACATGAAGCCCAGAGCATGTCGTAAGGGCCACTCACTCGGGGCCACAGTGGAGGGATGCCTGGCTCGGGCCTCAGGCTGGGGCTGCCAGGCAGGCTGGTGGCCGGCTGTCCCCACGTGAGTCCTATCCCCGTTTGAAAGGGGCGTGGGATTCTCTGCTGCCGTGTGGGGGACTGTCGTCTCTCACTTCCTTGTCCTCTGCCCTCCTCCTGGCATGCGCGGATGTGCAGTGGCTCTCAGAGCACAGCTGCGTCCCTTTCCTGTCTGGGGCGCTGCATGAGGAATGCATCCTGCCGTACCTAGATGAGACGCGCGTGCGCAATGCTGCCGCTCCGTGTGTGTTGTAAGGGCCGTATCGTCCCACGCTGGGGGCATGCCCTGAACGTCAAGGTAGTCTGGTGAGAATGATGCACTTCGGTCTTTCCTTCAAGAATTAACCTCGGCTTCTGACAGCGTTTCTTATGTAAGGGCTGGTTAGATCCAGTTAAATTAAGAAAGAAAACAACCCTCAAATATGGAGCCTTGACTCGACTTTGCCTGCGATGTCAACCCCCAGCTCGGGATGGGCCCCACAGGCCTCTGCCTCCAAGCCCGAGTCCTGTGCCGTCTCCTGGGCACACTGCTATGTGCTCTCTGTGCACCAAGCCCTGCCTGGGACCACCCAGAGCCCTCCTCCCTAGCCCCTCCTCCCTAGCTCCCACCAGCAGCCCCTCCTATTAGTCTGTCTTCTGGGGGAATGATTCGCTCCCGGGTGTTCTACCAGCACTGTCTCCTGGTCCCCAGGATTGTCCGCTTCCTGAAAGCTGATACCATTCGAATTTATCCCTGGTTTTGCTAACTCCTATTAAGGAATTTTGCATTTATTAAACACTCAACACATTTTTTTTTAAATAAATTGGATGAAACCTAGTACTTCTATGCCAAGGCAGTTGTGGAAATGCTGAGTATTTCAGAACACTGGGAGAAGACGGGAATGGGAAGTAGAGAAGGTTTTTCCAGCGAGAGGACCTGGGCGAGGCTGGTTTGGGAAGGTTCTATTGTGGAAAAGAGGGGCACCAACTTCTCAGGCTGGGCAGCCGAAGAGGCTGTTTCGGTGGCTTCGTCCCCACCACTACCTCCTGGGGGACGAACAGGGTGGAAGGGAAAGGAAGGAACAGACGCAGGACTCAGCAAAAGTCTCAGGAGGCCGAATAGCCTCGGCAGGGAAAGTGTCCCTCCTTTGTAGATTCTGTGGGTGCAAGACTCCAAGCCACTCGAATGACAAGGGGCTAGTTGTCGTGAGGCTGTAATGGGGAGTCTCGCGGAGCACCCACAGGTAGGAAATGAAGACGAGCGGGGCCTCATTGATGTGGGGATGAGAAAGCTGGGACCCAAGGTCGGTAGTCAGTCACCCTCTCTCGGGGTCGTGAGTGGTTCCCCTGGGGTCCTCTCTGCTCTCTGTCCCCCCATTGTCGCCTGGCTCTGCATCTCCTGGTGCTTCTGCTCCCTCCTTTGCAGACCAGCCTCTTCCCTTCACTGACAGCCCCTACGGGCCAGTAACTTTGGCTCAGAGTGACTTTTGTTCTGCTCTTGCTTCTACGTGATGGTTTAGCTCAGGAAGCCCCTGATGACCACCACCCATGCCTCTTAAATTTTTGAGAGAAGGACTCAGTAGTTGGGCCCATCAGTGGGGACAGGGAGCAGGGGCTGGATAGGGGAAGAGAGGGTGGATGGGATGACCAGATGTGGATGTCTGATCTTCACCTGCGCTTGATAAAGGGGCTGCGGGTGAGGGAGGCGAGTGCTGACCATGCACCCCCAGACATGTGCTCTTTTCACAGGCCATTCATTTAGTAACTCCAGAGACTTGGCATTTCCCCCTTCAGTCAGTTACTCCGGAGAGCTTATCTCCAGGCTAAACCACTCCTAAATGGTCTCAGTTAGTCTCCGTTAGCAGATTGCGCTGCTGGAGCTGGCTGCAGGCTTTGCATGAAAAGTCACTCACATGGTACAGGAAAAACCTCACGGGCCACATCAGACGTCACTACAGGATCGACAGGTTCATAGCTGGAAAACCATGGGTGTCCTAAAACTGCAGACAGCATTCTATATATCAAATGATTTGGTGCTAGATTTTTAGTGTGTCCTCATTTTTGTCGTATAACCAACAACAGATACTTCTGGAGTGCATCGTCCATAACATCTGTGTCCTCCCTCTGGCAATATGGAAAGGATGGTTCTGAAAGCTTACATTTACATCTGTGTTCAAAGATTATAATGAGAGGTATTCTTTAGTTCATCAGTTTGCATGAAGTTGAGCCATCGATGCACATACTGTGTTGTTCCAAGGCTGGGTTGTCCACACATGCGCGTGCGCGCGCACGCACCAAGATTAAGGAGAGAACAGAGGAAGTGGGCATAGGGGAAGAGCGAGCTGTTATCTATACGTGGAGGAAACGGCGTGCTTAAGATGTAAGTAGCCATTACTAATACTTCGCTACCTTTAAAATATGTAGAAGGCCGTTATCAGGCATTCACGGTTTCCTTACTGTGTTTCCGCTGAAAGACTATAATCAGAGGAAGCTGTAAAATAACTTAACATAGCAGGAGTTTGGATCTGAAAGTCATACCATAATAGGTTCTTCTCTGCTTGGCCCCAGGAATTCTGGTAAAGCTGTTTGTTAGTTAACCATGAGAATAACTTGCAATTACGTCTTGTCATCAGCGGCAGGCGTCACTAAGGAGAGACGTAGCAACCTAGATGAGTCTCTGATGTGATCGGGGCCTCATCTTGGGAGGTTTCTATTTGATCAGCAGACGTCCGCTCTCAATGGTGCTACTGGATATGGGAAACAGTCACTTCTCAGAGGCTTTTTAAGCTTCTCTCAAGTCATAGCCTGCTTATAATGGTTTTCCAAAAAGGAAGCCTTCAAGTATAACATCTGTTTCCATGTATCTCTTTTTCTTTACAAAATTATATTTCCACAAACATTATTTGTCTTTTAGCTGCTTGCTTCATATCCTAATTATTAGGTGGTATTATTCTGACCTCTTCACAGAGGAAAGTCCAAATTGTTTGAGCTGGTGAGCTCATGAACACACATGGAAGATTCCGCCCCCCTGTTTCCCATTGTCTTTTTGGTAAACCCTTCTTGTGAGGTGCCTTGTTCTGGTTGTAAGTGCTGCCACCATCCAGACGTGCCTGGAGCCGGTCCCCCCTCTGGCATACACTCTCAACATAGCTTTCCTGTTGCCAGTGCTTCCAGACAAGAAGCGGGTTAGACCCTCCGAACGTGAGACTTCTGGAAGAACAGCGATGATGATGAGGAGGTGCCTCTAGAATTAATGGGGAGACTCCAGCAGCACAGCCTAGAGCTTCATTGGTCTGGGTAGGTGGGCCCTTGTCAAGAGGAGAATTGTGAGTTGAGTGCCTTTTTTGGTCAGAGAACTGGGTCCATTAAGGAAGCCAGGAGAGACCCAAGCGAGAGGCGCACTGGGTGATAAGGAGATGGAACAGGGTCCAAAAAGAGCCCTGAGTGCATCTTTAGTTCCAGTTTACTTTGTTTCAGAGATGATGATACCTCTGAGTTCTTGACAAGGTTCAAAGAGCCTGAGACCAGAGTCGAGCTGATGCACTATGTGTACTTGCTGTACCTGACGGTGGGCACAGTGTCCTTGTCTGTCTACACAGAGAGCAGGCTCGTCCCTTCTAGTCCCTTCTGGCTCTGGTTGACCTTCCTTGGCGGCTGCCTCCCCCACCCTTCACTGCTCGGAGCTTAGCCTGTGAGGCACAGAGAGGGCTTGCTTCATGTCCACGTGAGCACGGGGTGGGTGCTGATAGGATCATGAAAGAGAAGCGAGAAATTAGGGGTGGCTTTTCTTCACTGTTGATGACAACATATATATAGACTGCACTGGCGAAGACATTTTCACGGTAGAACTATGTCCTTATTAAAGAAAAAAGGGGAAATTCAGTATTTGCTTCACCTATTGGGAGTTATGTGCAAAAAAATGGGTCAGAGCTTGCTTTTCCTGCTTTGTTTTAATAAACTAAATATTGCTCTGTTCTCCATCATCACTGTGGAAGCGGGTGTAGCTTCTTCCTTAGAGACCAGCCATCACCGGAGGGGCGGAGTCTTGTTATGACAGTCAGCTATATCATTATTTCCTGTTATTGTGAAGGCCCATTGATTACGACTTCGAAAAGACAATACGGATCTAAAATAATCATCACATAAGACAAACACTCAGTTCTTCTCTCTTTCCTTTGTGCCCCTCACCTCCTTCCTCGGACGTCGTGAGGAAAAGAATCTCAAAATGATCGATGCTGCTGAGAATTTAATTGGGTTAATAATAGTAATACTTGTTAAAAAAAAAAAACCAAACAGACCAAGGGCTTATTGTATGTTAGACACTTCGCTAAACAGGTTAAATGTATCTTCTCATTAAGCCCTCGCAACAAACTTAGAAAGGAAGGAAGTATTCCCATCGCTGGAGTGTAAGTGAAGAACCGGAGACAAAGTGAAGGGAAGCGATGTTGCGCAAGGCACAGTCTGGGAAGCCGGTGTGTGGGCCGGGTGCTCAGGCTCCACTCGGGGCATTGCCGTACCACCCCTCGGTTGGTGCACCGAGAAGCCCAAAGCCACCGATGCTCCCTGTAGCCCGGGGCAGGACCACAGCCCTGACCCTCCCGTAGACCGGAAGCAACCCTCCCTGGGGGTGGACACGGGTTCATTGGGCTCCTTCTGGCTTGACGGCAGGTATCAGCATCTCTTTCCCCTCTGCTCTGTCATCTTCCTGCCACTAAGAAATTTATCAGATGGTGACTAGTAACTGGTAGTAAATACAGCTAACAATTCTAGTTCAGATTGAATTGTTACTCAACAGCGATACCGATCCATGTTTCCAAAGGAGCCTTATCTTCTCTGACTGATCTTTATGCTACCCTCCATATGTGAGGCTTACTCTTCTTTTGACCTCATAGTTCCCCTTTCCAAAATTACCTTTTTATTATCCTGGGTCAGTGGGTTATTTACACAGTATAGCGTATTGAACATACTAAGGCACACTGAAAAATAAAATTGCAGGCTTCTGGGCCCGGGGAGCATTAAGAGCAAATTCCATAGCAGTAGATGGCTGACCCCATCACAGAAACATGTCAGACATCTCACACGGAGACTGGTGAATATGAGTCACTCTAAAGAGATGGCCCAACGCCTCTGCCAATCTAGAAGAAGAGACCATCTCCTTCGAGGAGTGGGAGGCTCTTTAAGTGACTGTGCATCTGGATAAGATGGGCCCATCTGGAGTAGGGAGGTGACTGGCAGCACCAGCATCTGCTAGGCTGGCAGGCTTGCCAACCGGAAGAAATCACAGGACCTGGAGTCCACTTTAGTGGAACCTCCCACCCTCCACCCAGACCTCCACTGGGAAGCACTGCTGGCTAGACTTTGGGGGCTGTCCCTGGAGAACCAGGTTCAGGATTTTGTTCATGGAGGATGGAGGGCATCTCTCCCATGCCCACCAGTATCGATGCAGAGCTAGGCTATTGTGTGCCTGGATGAGAAGTTGGTACAGCTCCTGAGGACCTGGAGTCTACTGAGAAGGTGATCCCGGAGCGTGTGAAACCGTGTTTACAAGTCATGTCAAATGTTGCCATTCTAAGTAGGCTTTTAGTTTTTTTTTTTTAAAAAAAAGAAAGTATTTTTTGTTGTGGTTGAAAATGAGTCATGAGTGTACTCAGAGAAATGTCTCCTATTTTTTTTCACCATCAACTTTTATATATTCAGCGAATGGGCTTGCCTCTTTTCCTCTGGACATGCTGTTTTTCACGTGTTCACCTTTCAGATACTTTCCAAACAGTTTTTATCAGTTGTTTCTTCTCTGTGATAAGGCGTGGGGCTGTCAGCAAGGGGTAATGTCTGCCTCACCTCCGTCCTGCTTTCCCAGGCACTCCGTAGAAAGACCCCACTTGTCTCTTTGAACTTGTCCACACAATTTATTTGAGTTCTCACATTCCACTTTGTTTTTCTTATCTTTTTCCCACCCTGTATTAATGTGTTCAGCTTGTTTTTGTAAAACATCCCATTGTTAACTTGTTTAAGATGTAAATTATTAGCTCTCATTTTTTTAAAAAGAAAAATTTGATCTCATCTCATTTCCTCAAAGGTATGAGAAAATGTTCTTGGCCTTGAAGCCATGTGAGGGAACACACAATTTAGTGGAGAATGGACATCACATATTGAAGCCAGTAGATATCCATGCTTGATAACTTGTCTGAGGGAGAAGTTGACCAGAACTATCACCAGGTGGAGTCCACTTGAACCTGTCTGAGTCAGGCCCATCTTGGGTACAGGACAGATGTTTGTTAAATAGGTTCTTTAGCATTTTCTATTATATAGATTATTTATTATTTCCCAGATGACCTTGTCTTGTACAAATAGAAAAAAGTTGCATCTAGAATGCTTAGCCATTTTGGTTAGTTAGATAGGGCAGTTTTGACAAAGTTAAGGTGATACAATGTAACCTTTTTAGGTGGGGAAGAAAACTGACTACATTACTAGTGTAGGTAGTTATAGTCTGACTCTTCTTGCCCTATTTGTGTCATCCTTTATTTGTCTTCTGATCATGTTCACGGCACGTCCATAGACAAATAGCACCTTGGGATCCTGGCCACCTCTTGGCACTTAAGCACACCACACATTTACTGAGAAACCAGAATATCCATTGAGAAAATGAGCAAAAGCCACACAATGTGGTTTTTCTCATAAAGTCGGGTGCCCCAGGAGAATGTTTACAGGACTATAAGGAGTAAGAAAGATGCTTATTAAAGCTGTGTGGTATATAAAGCCCACTTACTATCTGCTGAAGAACAGAGGCAAGAAAGGAGATTCTTGACTCTCTCTTAATTGGGTCCATGACAACTATCACTTCTTACTAAGTTGCAGTGGTTCAAGTCTTGCCCTTGGACTGTGTGTAGAGTCTAAGACCCTGCAGTCTGTTCATCTTCTGCTGTTTCTCGGGGTATCTGTGATGGACGGGCAGTCAGAGAGGACTTCCTCAGGGAAGGACCTGTGGCCTCTGGAGCGCATGGTGGCAACTTGCTGGGCCACTCAGGTGGGGGCAGGGCTGTGCAAGGAGGGTGCAGGTGAGGGCTTCCACCCTGCCCAGTCCCTATGGAACCTGCCCCAAGAAGGGTTCTGCTAAGCATTCAAATCCTAAATGCTCAGAACAAAGTTTCAGCAACAGCAAGAGCAAACAAAGAAGCTGACCTTCAGCCGTGCCCCATGTTAAGACTGCTGCCACTCTGTGTAAGTGGTAAATGCAGAAGCATTTAGATTGCTCAGTGGCAAATGCTTTACCTCAAACTGATTTTAAGTATTTTCTGCTTTGTCAACCAGTAACTCAGTTTTGCTTTAAGTGGCTGCTTAAAAAGTTATCTGGAGCGGGGGTGGGAGCAGGACTTGAGGCAAAGAAGTAGTTCCAAAATACCACGACTACTGCACTGATGATGGCATGCCTCAGGGAGAGTGCAGGTCCGGTTATGAATTTTGTGGTTTCCCAGTACATATTAAACTTAGGTGCACACCACGCCATAGTCTTTTAAGTGCGCAATAGTGTTATGTCTAAATAAGCAGAGTACGTACCTTAATTTAAAATATTGCTAGGGGCACCTGGGTGGCTCATTCATTGAGCATCTGCCTTCGGCTCAGGTTGGGATCCCAGGGTCCTGGGATCGAGCCCCGCATCGGGCTCCCTGCTCCGCGGGAAACCTCCTTCTCCCTCTCCCACTCCCCCTGCTTGTGTTCCCTCTCTCGCTGTCTCTTTCTCTCTGTCAAACAAATGAATAAAATCTTAATAAAAAAATATTGCTAAATGGGGGCACCTGGCTGGCTCCGCTGGTAGAGCATGCGGCTTTTGATCTCAGGGTCATGAGTTTGAGCCCCACATGGGGCATAGAGATTACTTAAAAAATAAAAAATTAAAAAATTAAAATATTGCTAAAAATGCTAACCACCATCTGAGCTTTCAGCGAATCCTCCTTTTGCTGGAGGAGGATCTTGCTTCGAGGTTGGTGGCTGCTGAAGGTGGGGGTGGCTGTGGCAATTTCTTAAAATGAGACAACAAGTGAAGTTTGCCACATTGGTCGACTCTCCCTCCCATGAACAATTTCTCTGTGAGATGCGATGCTCTTTGATAGCGTGTGACCCACAGTAGAACTTCTTTCACTGTTGGACCAAATCCTCTCAAACCCTGCTGCTGCTTTATCAGTTCAGTATGTGGAATATTCTAAATCCTTTGTTGTCCTTTCAACAATCTTCACGGCATCTTCACCAGGAGTAGTTTCCATCTCAAGAAACCACTTTTTTTGCTTGTCCATAAAAAGCAACTCCTCATCCGTTCAGGTGTTCTCACGGGACGGCAGCAGTTCAGTCCCATCTTCAGGCTCCACTTCTAATTCTGGTTCTCTTGCTGTTTCCGCCCCATCTGCAGGGACTTCTTCCACAGAAGTCCTGAACGTTCCGTTTGTAAAAACGGTCGGATCTGAGAAGCGCAGTAAAGCGAGGTATGCCTGTAATGAGGATGATGATGATGATCATGGATGTTTACTGTTTACTGACCATCCGGCCTCGCGGCATAGCAGCCTCCCCCGGGCGCTGGGAATGGTCCCCCTTCAGCCAGTTCCTGGCGGCTCTTCACCCCGCCGCCCCCGCCCCTAGGCCTTCACCTGCTGTTGCCCAGAACCAGCGTCTCCACAGGCCCCGTTCCCACCATCCTCACTCCACTGCCTGTCAGCTGAAAAGTGGGCTGTGCTGTGGAAATCCCTTGAAACCACAAAGGACACCTGAGCACATGGAAAAAACAAAAAAAAAGCTACCCTCACTAGTAATCATTGAAATGCAAATTGAAACCAATCAGGAGTTATTTCCACTTATCTAATAAGGAAACAATTTAATTATAACAACCAGAGATGGGAAAGGATCAGTAAGATTGGCTCCCGGGAGGTGGGGGGGGGGGGGGGGGGGGGAGTAAATTGCAACTGTGGGCCTAGGGGCAGATTTGCCAATAGAGACAACGTAATGCCCCCCATCTACTAATTCCTTTCCTAAGGATTTATTCTATGTAATCTGTGACCTGCTTAGTGTTTGCGAACAGTAGTGTTTCCCAGAGTGTTGGAATGTCCTCTACGGAGGCCTAACAGTGATTAAAGGAATCCTGTTCCTATGATACAATACTAACCATCCTTTAAAACTACGCACTTGAGAAATTTTGCGTTACATCGGAAGACGCGACACGGAGTGGCTACCCAAATGGGCTTTATTTAGGGTCACACTTGCTGTGTTTGGAGCGGTCCCTATTCCTTGCAGGCTGTGCAGCTTGGGAGAGATGTCAAACATCGCTGCGCCTCCGTTTCCTTGTCTGCAAAAGGGAGAGAAAGCAGTGGAAATTGGGCATCCTTCCTACAGTGCCTGAGACTGCATACGTGCCCAAGTGCACGTTAGTTTTAAGTTCCTTACCTTCTGTGCCTCCGTTTCCCCCTCGGTCCAAAGGGAATGACAGCAGTTCCTGTCTCGGGGGCGCAGGTGCGTTAACGGACAGAAGGCCCATGGCGTGGGCCGAGCGCGTAGTAACGGCCATGGACGTAGCAGCTGCTGGCTGCATTACGCGTGCAGGGAAATGTCCACATAAACCAGATCCCTCGCGGAGACCACGGCTCTTCGAAAGTCCGCATCCTCACCTACACCAGGCCTAGAGCATAGGTATCAAAATGACCGTCACTGGGTGAGAAAGATGACAAGCAGGTTTTGTCTTTTGTACTTCCCTCTATTTTTCCAGATTTTGGACAACAAATGCATATTGCTTTTATAATTTCAAAACCCAACAGCAGTTTTGGAGTTGGAACACTGTTAATGAGAGCAGTTGAGCATGCCGCGCTGTCTTCGGGTTGATGGCTTCTCCACGCTGTGGAGAAGCTAGCCCCCTAGCCTCCGGTCGCTTGTAGCAGCCTCTGACTTTCTGCGCAGGGCAACAGTGCTGTGCAGATTTCTTCTTCGGGCGCATTAGGACAGTGACTCCAAACCCCGGGTGCGGGCTAGGATCATTTGAGGGGATGACGAAATATACTGGTGTCGTGCTGCTGGCTAGATTGGGGGGTTCTCAAGGAAATTCTGACATGCGGCCAGGTGATGGGCAGCAAGCTGGGACCAGGCTGGCACTTGGTGCTTCCATTTCCTGCCTGCCCAGGGGTCCTGGCACATGACAGAGCCCCTCTTCTCCTGGTGAGTTTCCAGGTCGGCCCGAGCAGTGTTTCCCACATCACCTAAGATGAGACTCCCCTGGAGTGCTCGCTACAAATGTGGGCACCTGGACCCTGACCCAGACCTGCCGAATCTGAACTTTTACCAGAAAGACTTGGTAATGTGTGTATTTAACGAGCCCACTGGGGGCTTCTTGTCATCAGGGAAGTGCGGGAACTGTGTTGAAGCCCTGGTTCTGTCTCAGCCGCACACTGGGAATATCAGGGTACCTGGAGAAACCCCACTGCCGGCTCTGCCTCCCGCCTCTCTGACTCTGACGTGATGGAGCAGGGATAGGTCTGGGCCTCGGGACTTGGGAAGTCCCTCTGGATTCTAACATGCAGTCCTGGTTCACAGTGACTTGCCATGATGGTTCTCAGACTGAGGTGCCTGGGACCCCATCGCTTGGCGACATGTTAGAAATACACTTTTGTGGAGTCCCACCTGAAACTGCTGAATCAGAAACTGGGGATGGGACCCGGCCGTCTGTGCCTGAGCAACCCTTTCTCATGTTTCCTGCCCACGCTGAAGTTAAGAACCATGGCCCTGGGGTGGAGTTCTGAGAAGCAGGTTCCCAGACGAACTCCTGGAGAGCTCAGTCGTCAGGACTCAGCAGGGAGTGGACTTCTAGTGGCCCATGACCACACTTTGAGAAATGCTGCTCTCGAGTTGACCCTTGTTCCCTCGGGCACTTCGAAGTTCTAAGAGCCTTGACATCTCTCGAGTACCACCAACCTCCTCATGTTCTTGTGGGCAGCCTGTTGCTGCCACTCCTAGGCCCTTGGTGGCAAAACTCGTGGTTGCCTTCCGACCATAATTAGTGGGACATGTTCTCTTTAAAGTCCATAAGTACTCTGGTTAGGAAGATATTTTGCAGAAGTACTGACCTGAGTTTGACTCGGAACGCCAGTCACAGAAGCAGAGAAGGACGTGTTTCTTCTGTGTGGTTCTTCCCCCGGTATAACCTCTGTGCCTCTTTGTTTTGTAGGTTTTATCATCAGCCCGTGCTAAGGTGGTCCTCTCAGCCCCAGACTGCTCACAACCACGCCTACTGGAGAAGAAGAGGGCAGGAGGTCAGTGGCCTGCTGGGGCCAAGGGACCGAGACGATCTGGAGGTCAGAGGCATGGCCCAAGCACAAGGTCTGCCCATCCACACAAGGGAGGGTCCATGGGAAGTTGGAGGAAGGACAGAGAATGTGATGAAGAAGGCAGTTTGGGAAGAAGAGCTGAGAATGGCGGGACCTGCCAAGTGGCAGAATATAAGCCTCGAGAGCTGGAACCAGCCAAGGAAATTAGGGCGGCAGATGTCTGATGGTGATGGGGAGAAATTATTTCAAGATCTGTACCCATTCATGCAAGGAGAGCAGGCGTTGAATTCCCAAAGCAAAGGGAAATCCCAGTCCCTGCCCAGGGTTCTTCCCCCTGAGAGCCTGAGTTGCATGGACATCCCCATTCCATTAAATGATGGACATTTTCCAGGTGTTCCTAAAATGCCATTTTATCCCCCAAATTGTGCACCAAATCTGGAATCCACAAGGAACCCTGAGAAGAGCGGCTCCTCGGTCCCTTTACCCCGGCCCAAGTTTGGGCGGCCCCTCAAGCCCCCGTCCTGTGACTCTCACCAGCACTCCAGGGTGGGAGTGGAGGACAGCGACTCTCCGGACAGTCAGCAGGCAGACCTGTGTGTCTCCTACTTGAGCAGAACTCACGAGCCCCGGCTAGAGCTGTGTGTGTCCGACTCCGGTTTAGAGCCTCCGGTGTACGTGCCTCCGCCATCCTACCGGTCACCACCCCAGCACATCCCCAACCCCTACGTGGAGGATGCAGCACCCAGGCCCGAGTGTGGCGGTTCCCGTCAGCAGCAGCATCCAATGGAGCTGCCGGGCCCAGGTTGTCAGCTTCCTCCTGGCCCCCCGGGGCCCGGGAACGAGTATGGCGCGAGCCCACACTCCCCTTGCGGGGTCCCCCTGCAGCCCCGGCCTACCACCGCTTATGACAGCTCTGTTCTGTATATTCCCTTTGATGACCCACGGATCCGACATTTTAAACTAGCCCACCTGCAGGGCTTCTGTCAGGAAGCAACGGCTGATGGGCAGCCCTACAACCCCAGCCCCGGCGCCACCCCGGCACCTGCGCATGGACACAGTCAACATGATGGCGCCGTCTCGAGCCCGCAGAGTGCAGTGACCCCACCAGGCAGTGTGAGGGGCTCCACCACCACCGATCCCAGTCCCCAGTGGTCGTGGGGCCCGCGCCCCAGGGATGCAGAGAACGGCGGCTTCCCTGAGCAACGAGACCATGGGGCCATGAGAGGACAGTGGCCTGCCATGGGGGGCGGTCAGCAGGGACACACAGAAGGCCCAGCCTCCTCCCCCAGCCCGCAGGGCGAGAGTACCTGGGAAACTCGAACCAAGCTCAAGAAGTTTGAAACTGGGATTCCAACCAAGAAAAGTTCAAAGAAAAAAATGAACGAGACGATATTTTGTTTGGTTTCCATCCCAGTTAAATCCGAATCACATCTGCCAGATATAGATAGGAACAACAATGACTTAAAACAGAGCACTGGTAAAAAGAATGGGCTTGATAAGAGCCCGGCTTTGCAAGAACAAAGTCTGCTGAGCACGTCTTCCACCGACCTGGAGCTGCAAGCTCTCACAGGAAGCATGGTTGGGAGAACAGAGTTCCAGAAACAAGATCTGGGGGAACCAGAAGAAGGCAAACAAACAAATGACCTCAGATTCATTCACCCTACAAAACACAGAGAGCTCGAGTATTCTGGCTCGTGGCCAGGGCACCAGTACAGAGATCAGCAAACGCAAACCACCTTCACCGAGGACTCCAAAAGCCCACGGCCCCTCGCTGCTGAGAAGCCAGGAGGGTCCCCAAAAGCCGTACTGACTCCCAGACTTTCAGACCCCCTGGCCTCCGAAGCTCACGCACCCATGGCGTTAGCTTCCAATGACCAGAACCAGAGGCCAAAGGCGCCTCCCCTCAAAGGTCAAATGTCCCTCAGCCCCTCCAGCAACAGTGCTTTCTCAAGGACTACGTCCTGCATACACCAGGCACCTGCCCCAAAAGCAGGGCCCAGTCAGGCCGGTGCAGATGGCCATGGCCGCAGCGCCAGCCCCGTGCCCCGGGGCGAGGTGGTGAAGGGGGAGACCACCGGCCCCTGCAACAGTAAGCAGCTGTTCGGGCAGTTTCTCCTGAAGCCCGTTAGCCGGCGCCCCTGGGACTTGATCAGCCAGCTAGAAAGTTTTAACAAGGAGATTCAGGAGGAGGAAGAAAGCGGTCAGAGTGGCAGTGACAGTCGCAGTGAGGACAGTGACACAGAGTGGCTGTGCGAAGGCAAGAACTGGGGCTTCGGTGAAGCCAGCCGGGCCTGGAGAGCTGAGGAACCCCGAAGGAGGCCAGCGCCGGAGGAGCCTGGGGCCCGGCCGGGAAGAGTGAAGAGCAAGTCTGAGAGCTGGAGCGAGGAGCAGAAGCCTGGGCGGCCCTGCGCCCCGCCTCAGTCCCCGGGCCCCGCGACGGTGGGGCCGGGCGGCGGCAGGGGTGCAGCCTCGCTGTGGGCACACGGAAGCCCGGTCGCAGAGGAGGGGCACCAGGAGGTGGAGCACAGAATGAACAAGCTAGCCATCAGCCCAGGTCCGCCGCACAGAGTGACGTCTTCTAGGTCAAGTGACACAAAACCAGCGCCCTCGTCCGATCCAGCTGAACTGAGGCAGCCCCAGGGAAGTCAGGAGCTGCCCGGTGTTTCCATTTCTGGGGAGCTGAGCACAGCACCCCCTTGGCGGGCTGGGGCTGGAGGGGAGAGGAGCCCGCTGCTCCCACTCTCTCTTGCCAGCAAACCCCGAGGACTTTCCGCACCGGACTTGAGGTCTGTGGGGCTGCCGCCCGCACAGAAGCCGAGTACTGATAAGTTAGATGGGTCTTTAGGGGAAGCAAGTGCAATAGAGATCCCCCCGAATGAGTCCCTTCAAGCGAGGGCTGCGAGGATCCTGGGTATTGAGGTGGCCGTGGAGTCCCTGCTGCCGGGTGCCAGGAGAACGGGACAGAACCAGCACCCCGGGACTGATGGAAGTGCCCGCGGGCCAGAGGCCCCCAGGGAGGAGTCTGTGTCCAGCTCAGCCGAGCCGGATGACCCCCCCGTGTCCACAGACGCCTTTTATGGCAGGAGAAAGTGCGGCTGGACCGAAAGCCCTCTCTTTGTTGGGGAGAGGGACAGTGCCCGTCGGGCTCCCCTGGCTGCTGAGCACTCAAGTGTGGACAGCACTGTCCCCAGCAAGGCCCCGAGCCCCGAGCCTCAGCCCAGCCCCCAGGAGTCCCAGGCCTTCAATCACAAGGACCTGGGGACAAAACCACCCTTCAGGTCCACTCTGTTCCATTTTATAGAGAGGACCCCAAGTGTGTCAGGCTCAGAAAAGAGGCTCAGAAGCACTTCCAAAGTGATCGAAAGTTTACAAGAGAAACTGGCCTCCCCCCCGAGGAGAGCAGACCCTGACCGCTTGATGAGGATGAAAGAGGTGAGTTCTGTGTCTCGGATGAGGCTCCTGAGCTCCCGGAGCACTGACTCCATGGAGGAGGCTGAGGAACTGAAGGCCGAGAGGGGCCCCGGGGTGCTGCCTGGAGGCCCGGTGTCTCTGAATGCTGGGGAGCTGTTGCGGAAGGCCGGGCACCCGCCCTCTGTCTCCAGGGGCGCCCCCTCGCTGGAAGAAGATGGCCATCCGTCGGCACAGAGGGACAAGAAGAACGTCCAGCAGGATTTCTGGTGCCCAGGTGAGGAGTCGGGCGAGCAGGCGGGCGTTCTCAGAGTAGAGAAAACACCAGGTTGGTGGATGATGAAAATCCTGCGTTGGTGAAGTTGAGATTGTGAATTATTGTTCCAAAAGATTCTTCCTTTTACCACAAAGAGTTATCCAGAAGCTTTGCTTAAAAATCAAGATCCTGTGGTGTATTGTGAAGGATTATATCTTTATGGAAATTACCTATGCAAACAATTATATACAGTTATCTGTATAAACAAGTTTTGGGTCCCTTACACCGTGAAGAGGTAAATCAGTAAAGTATTCCAGCTTTGGTGCAACACCTTGATGAACCTTGCAGGAGGCCATAACATGGGTAGTCTGCACTCTCTCCCAAAACAAGCATTCACGCAGACCACCCACATGCTCTTTATTAACTCTGATAAGAAAAATGTACCCAGATAATGATATAAACTGCCTAGCCCATGATGTTGTGTCTCACACTGCACCTTCCAAGATCCTTTGTCCCCCATTTTATCTGTTTTTGCTATCACACCTTTTATGAAGCTTGAAAAAAGTTTAGGAGATAAAAGGAACAGTTTGCACTTTCTCAACACCCTACCCCTTTATAAAAGGTTCACCCATCAGCTCTGTCCCAGAAGGCCCCCTGAGGTCTGAGTGCTAAAGCCCAGGACAGAGGGTTTTGGCAGCAGGACCGCACAGGCCTGCAGGCCTCTCCCTACTGTCACCTTAATGCCTTCAGAGCTGCTCCAGGTCAAACCAGGAGGTGGGTTCCTGGTGGCAGCAACAGGGATTTCTCACCTCTCAGCTCTGTCACAAATAGGCAACTCTGTTTCCAGCATTTTCTTCAGGGGCTGGGGAATTAGCAATGACACATTCTAGAACTAATGAGAAAGAAGAGTGGAGGGACATGTCAAAAGGCCCGATCGTAAACCGCAGACAGGAAGGGACCTTGAATCGTTCATTCGGACCTTTTAACAGTAAGGGGAAACTGTGCCCTCGTGTGTGTGACCTCCCTGACCCGGGGCCCCGGGCCCCCCTCCTGAGCCACGCCCTCTGGTCTTACTGTGGGGTGGTGCCCTTACCCCCACCTTCTCTCTTTCCTACTTGGAAATCCAAGAATTTAAAAGTCAATGGCCAAGATTCCTTATTTCAGCTGGAAAAGTCCAGAATTCTTGTTCCACAAAACATCCCCATGGCACTTTTTACATTTTCCCACAAATGCACTATGATTCTTGGGAGTGTTAGCCAAGTGTTGCTCAGTTGCTTATACAAAATACATGATTGAAATAACCCATTAGTCAGGGCCCTCTTGGATCATCTGACTCGACAAATGTGGTCTTTGCCAAGAAAGAGAACACTAGGGTGTGCAACTCTTGCCATAATGGCGGAAAAAAGTGTTCCATGGCCCATTTTTTGAGCTATTGGGACTTACTAGGCTTTAGCCTAATTCCTCTCCTGGTCCCTCCCTCTCCCCACCCACAATATGCCCACTTGCTTTTAAGTGTGAGCTAAAATGAGTTTCTTCTTCTGTCCTGTCTCATCCCAAGAACTGTAAGGATTTTAAAATGAGACAAATCCTGTTATATTAAAACACCAGTTTGTCAAGATTTCTGTGTCTCAGTCCACGGCCCACATATTTCGGGAGGATTTTATAACACAAAACTTCTAGTTCAGTAAAGCACTCCCTCACTTGTTAGCTTGATCATTTGGCATTTGGATAGGGTTGGACAGGTATCTGAAAACATGTAGATAATGCCAATTTTAATGTCAGCCAGCCATTAGAAACAGCTCTTCATAACCTTTTTTTTTTTAAAAAAAAACAAAACAAAACTATAGTTACTGACAGTAGAATTTTTTTTCTCTCCATCTGATGCATTTATTAGTACATAATAAGATGACCCCAAATCTAAAGGCAGAGAGCTCCTCGTGATGCCACATGGCTCCCTCTGACACTCTTAATTGCATAGCAGGATGCCATTAGGGACGATTTCGTACACGCGCAAGGGCTCAGGTGAACCTCCCATCAGCCCCTTATGTGACAGTCACCAGGCCTGTCCCAGATCATTCTGAGAGGAATGCAGATCATACTTTTAGATATGTTACCTTTTCCCCTCGTTGTTGCTTCACAAGTTAGAATAAAGCCTTGTTGCTTTTTTTGCTGATAAACTCTTGGATTTTGTTTTCCTCTTGATATATTTTATCATGTTACACACACGAATCATCATCTCCATCCCCACCCCTGTTCCCGTCATCCCGGTGGGCAGGAGCCACTTTGCCGCTCCCAAATTCACAGCCCACTTAGATTCAGACTTTGTTCTGGAATTTTAAAATAAGTTTATGTCACAGATACCTGTGACGTCCCCCTGCCCAGCGTACACACGCACACACGCCCTTCTAGAGCTTCATGATCTGTGTGGTGTTGCAGTACCCGTTGTACCATAAGTACCTTTATTGCAACTTAAAGGTGGTCCTTTCAGCTGACATCTTTTTAGTGGTCTTTTGGGCCTCTGGCTAAGAAGGCAGTACCTCACAACTAACTCAGGTGACAAAATTCCATGTGTGCTGGATGGATCATGTTCCAGTTTGGAAGCATAATCCAGGCACTGGTAGTGTTCAGAGCCTGCTGGTTCCGTAGCCTCCGTGGCAGACCCTGTCCATGTGGGCGCAGGGAGAGAACCCGGAGAGACTGCTTCAGGCCAGGGGGTGCGTCCTGGGATGGTGTGAGGTGCCAAGCAATGGCACTCGGGGGAAGGCTGGATATCAGCACAGCTTCGAGGTCAGTAGCTCTCAAGCATGTTAATGCACAAAATACCCGCAAGGGTAGGACTTAGTGAGTGGTCTCCAGCTGAAATATTGCCCACTGGAACGAGGATTCTCATGACTCAGTATTCCGTCCCCTAGACCTGCGTCAGCCGGGATGATAGCTCCTGGTTTCATGTGGGTCCTTGAGCATTTGAAATGGGGTTCATCCAAACTCAGAGGTGCTGCGAGTGTAAAATACACACCAGGGTTCAAAGACTTAGTCCGAAGTTTCTTTTAAGTTTCTCAATTTTTATATTGATTCCCTGTCGAAATGATAATTGGATATATTTGACGAAATAAGATATATTATTAAAATTAACTTCACCTATTCCCTTTTATTTGCTTTAACACAGCTTCTAGAAAAATTTAAAATAACGTTATGTGGCATACATTATATTTTTATTGGACCTACACCCTCCACGATCCGCAGAAGGAGCCCGTTGTCCTCCAGAGTTCTTTCCCCGGCTCCCTGGCTCTGGGCCGTTAGCTTCCGCAGCGGGGCTCTGGGGTGCAGGCCTGTTCTGTGGGGGTGTCTCCCTCTGCCCGGCCCGAGGTGAGCTGCTCAGTGCCCACGGTATGTACCTTGAGGCTCAATAGATGCTCAAGCTCTTCCTGGCCTCTCAGCAGCTGAAAATGTGCCCCTCCCACCGCATCATCCGTTAGTGACTGCCCACCCCATTTCCAGTGGAGAAAAAGGTGTTTTTGCTCAGAGGAGGGCCCCCTCGGATTCCGCACCCGGGAGGCTGACTGAGCACAGAAATGCCACGCTCGGCTGTCGGTAGCCTGTGTCATCACACTGGGTGTGGCCAAGTGTAAAAGATCAGAAGGCAGCAGACCCGCCTGAGCCCCACTTGCTTTTAGCCACGTGGGCGCTTGGTGCAGCAAATCACGTTGGGGGCGGAGCAGGCTGCTTTTCCTACACGCGGGCGCTGTGTCCTATCTGGTTTCTAACGTCTGACTCCGCGCTCTAAGCACGGTCAAAGTCACGGTTGTAGTAGGGATCATAACCCAATCGGGGCTGAGTTGAGACGGTGGCGGGAGGCGTGGGAGAACATTCGGCTGCTAGAGAAATTGGGATCTATATGGCCTTCGTCATGTACAGCGGTCCAGACAGATTTGAGCAGAGATTGTTTTGCAATAGTGTTTATAGCTGTCAAATTCTACCAATCCTTCCAGATTTCATAAGTGTTTTTTCTTAAACAGTTAGGACACCTTTGAGCTGCTGTGGCAGGAAATTCTGACTAGAGGAGGCACACAAGTGAGTTTGGGGTTGACAGGGTCCCAGAGATCTGTGAGTCCCCAGGGGGTCAGATTCAGCATCACCCAGCTGTAGCCCTCATGGTAGCCCTGGACCATTGTCCTTGTGTATGGTGTCACATTTTGGAAACCCCACTGCTCCACTTGGGCCCAGGTTGGGACTTTCCAGTGTGGGCTGTGGAATGGGTCAGCGCGGTGGCCCAGGCCCGTACACCCGGGTGCGTGGGAAGGCCTAGAAGAGGGTGCTACCAATCATGTGTCCATCCCGGGCCCTGTCTGCTGGCTGGTGACAGTCAAGGACAGGAGGCCTCTCATTGCCAGCCAAGTGGTCAGGATTTCAGGGTCCTCAAGCCTTTCAGGGACAGCATTTGATCACAGAGATGCATTTTTTTTTTTTTTAAGATTTTACTTACTTATTTGAGAGAGAGAGTGAGAGAGAAAGAACGTGAGTGGTCAGAGGAGAGGAGATCAGGGAGCCCGATGTGGGGCTTGATCCTGGGTCTCCAGAATCACGACCTGAGCCAAAGGCAGACGCTTAACCAACTGAGCCACCTGGGTGCCCCACAAAGATGCATTTTTTTTCCATTTATATGAAATTTTTTTAAAAGATTTTTATTTATTTATTGAGAGAGAGAATGATAGAGAAAGAGTATGACAGGGAGGAGGGTCAGTGGGAGAAGCAGACCCCCTGCTGAGCAGGGAGCCTGATGTGGGGCTCGATCCAAGGACTCCAGGATCATGACCTGAGCTGAAGGCAGTCGCTCAACCAACTGAGCCACCCAGGCGCCCCAAGATGTATTTGTTTTTTAAAGCAAGATTTCATTAGAGTTGTAATTTACAAAAAAAGGAAGAAAGAGAGAAAGAAAAGAAAGAAAAGAGAAAGAAAAGAAAAAAAGAAAGAAAAAAAAAAGAAATCCTTAGTATCAGCCAGACATAGCGCTGCCGGTTTACCAGTGTTGCATTTAGTGTTACCGATGCCCTCCTGTTCCACTGTGGACCACAGGAAAGAACTATCAGAAATTAAGCAACTCACGGGGTGCCTGGGTGGCTCAGATGGTTGAGCATCTGCCTTCGGCTTGGGTCGTGATCTCCAGGTCCTGGGATCGAGCCTCACGTCGAGCCCAGCGTCGGGCTCCTGGCTCATTGGGGAGTCTGCTTCTCCCTCTCCCTCTGCCTCTCCCCCTGCTCATGGTCTTTCTCTGTCTGTATCTCTGTCTCAAATGAATAAATAAAATCTTTTTTTAAAAAATTAAGCAACTCACATGTTTCCATCTGTGATTAGGTAATGATCATACATGTCCTTTTAAAAACAGTCTTTTGATGATAGTTTCTTACTCAGTGAAATCAATATTGTTTAAATGTCTAAGCATTCACGACACTTGGGGAGTTTTTGTTCCCTCAACATACTTATTTATGGTCTCAGGATTAAACAGAAAACACATTAATTGAATATACCACTAATTTTTTTGTTTTGCTTTTTTTTTGCTTTTTCACAGATTCCTATGACCCTAGCAGAGTGGAGAGGGTGTGAGGAGATGCCAGTGAAGCCCGAGATCTCTAGAGTTTACTCACCAGGGGTCGTCTTGTCTGGCCTGCCCTCCCGGCTCTCCCGCGTGTAGGCCGGAGCCTGCTGGCTTGTAGATCCCGTCACAGCCTCTCCCACTGCCACCAAGGAACTCCTCGTCCCTACAGAATCACTTTGTGGAAATAAAGCAGTAGTCCATTGAAACCATCTGTTTTCATAATATGAAGAGTTAATACCTCTATTTAGAAAGGAGTCACATAAACTCTCCGTAATGATGGATTTAGCCAAGCTGGTAAATAGTTTGGTGTTAATCTGGTTCTATGTGAAAATTCGAACGTGAATGATTTTGAAAGGACTGCAAATGTCATAAATTCCCCTCTGCATCTCCACAGCCTGTGGTCCATGCTCGTGTTAAGGAGTTTGGGACTTGGGCCAACTGCCCGGTGTTCCAGCACTTTGAGTTTAGGGGAAATGGGATGAATATATATGACCCGTTTCTAATCAATTTGGCCTTCTGCTGCTGCAAGTAACTCTATTTATAAGTAACTTGCCATCAGAGAATAAAAGCAATATCTTTTTAAGTTCCTAAAAGATTAAAACTTGTACCATAATGTACTCAGAGTATTATTTATCTGGCGATGAAATACTTTGATCATTCGCAAACACGCCATTGTCTGCTTTGCCCTCAGTATTATCTATTTTTGTGTTCTGTATGGATGTTTAGAAATTCTTTATATGAAAAATAATTGCTGGTTTAAAATAGACCATTTTAACAAAGTAACTATATTTCTTTTTACAAAAAATGCTATTTTTCTATGATGTAAACAATTGTGAGGTGGCAGATTTTTAAGGAAGTATTATTTTATTTAAGAGTCTGTATCCCTTTGTGTGAGAGGAACCCAGAAAGGGTTCACGTTTGTTTTAAAGCACACATCCCTTACCCCTTCACAACTCAGCTCCTTTTCTTTTATCTTAGAAAGACATGTCCATATAGACATTTTACAGGGTTAATAAAATGAACTTTTCACAAAGATGCTTTTGCAAATGTAGCTGTAAGTGATATTTGAAAATAACCTGCTCAAAACCAGCCAACATCCTTACAACTATTTTTGCTGCCATATCCATTAGAATTACTAAAAAACATAGCTTCATCTCGATCTGTCTGTGGAGATCTCCCCTGAGACCAGAATTTCCAACCCCCTGCCCCTTTACAAAATATTGTATTTTTATCTAGAATGATCCTTAATTATTAGTCTCTGCATATTTTTAAAAGTGCCGGAGACATTATATATATATATGCCAATACAAAAGTACTACGAGGCCTATGTATTCAACTGTGTTTACTATTGCAGTAGCCTGCACAAATTTTATGCATTTTTAGGCGTTTACCCCTTCTTTTGAAGTAAGGTATCTTGTTAGCTAACACTTCCTGAATGGTTTCTTGTCTCTTTCCTTCCTTCCCTCTGTTTCTCCCTCTCTTTTTCTTTGAGAAACCACCTTATCTATTTTTAGACGTTTCAAATTCCTAAAATGTGAACCATTGGGTGGTCTGCAATTTGGCCCGCAAACAACTCTGACTGGCCCGTTTTTATCTGTACCATATGACTTTATTTCCTAAGAACTTCATGTCTTTGGACTATAATAAACAACACAGAATCTAAGTAATTCTGAACAATCGTTTCAAATACACTTATCTGCACTCTTGGTTCTTACTCTTACTTCTTTCCAGATTTGGCTCTTGTGAAAAGCTGTAGTAGGCTCTTGCTTTCCCAGCAAACGAGATGGGCCAAGTCTCAGCATTTGGAATGGTTAGAAACTTTTTCCCAGGAATCGTTTAATGGGGAAGAGGTCAGTTAGTCTGTTACAGTTGGTGAATCACTCAAGTCATCTACTAGAACCAAATGAGGGTGGCTACCTGGAGATCTTTGTGGGGTCTGCTTCTCTCCTTCAATTGTACGTATCTATGATCTTTGTTCTGACTTCCTCTTCAATTTGTTGATCCCATCTAAAAACTTCTTTTAATCAAAATAACTCAATTTTAGCTTATTCTTCAAGAGAAAGAAAAGGATCCTGAAGAGAAAAAAACAGGGTAACCTATGTATATCACAAAGCAAAATAGGATACTCTTTCAGTTTCTATTCTAAATTGTACCATCTTTCTGAAACCATTCTGAATTTAGTTGAAATTATCAGTATTTATACTTTGAACCTTAATTTCTGGATTCCAGCCTGTATATAAATCTTTTGGTGTGTGTTGGGGGGATAACTTTGACAATTCGACTTTTAAGCTTGCACATTCTGAGGTAAATAATACATTCTCTAATCCAAAATAGCTTCCCAGAAGTTTCGAACTTAATGCTAATTATTCTTTTATTATTACCACTTCTCATGCATATATAACTATCCATTATTATTTGTGGCCGGAAAAAAAAGTTCTCATATTTTGTGTTTGCCATTGTTTTTCTCGTATGTATGCTTAACTGTTGGTGTTTCATAATTTGGGGCTTATAAAATTAAAAGTTCTACATTTGGCCATTTGGACTCTACATGAGGAATTGCACATGAAATGTATTTGTACTTTTTGATTTACAAAAGAAGGGAAAACATGTTGGTAATAGAGCTGTAATTGCCTTGCTTTGAAGAAAGTTTCAAAATTACCGAAAACCAAGTACCTTCATTATATCCTTTTCAACCTTGTGTTTCTGCAAGCTGCAGAAAACTGCCTGCCCAAGGCACACAGCTCCTGCGCGCATTTGCAGAATGCTTTTCCGTGTCGCTTGTCACATGGAATTCTTTAAAAGTCCCTGAAAATGTATCTGCTGAGATCCTGGTTTCCTTACTAGAATTGTAGGTGAAGGTTTCGATCCATGTGCAATTTCTAAGTCGAACTTTTTCTCTTCTGTTTGACTGTTGGTTGAAGTGTTGTGGTTAATGCAAGTTCAAATGTGTGAACTCAGATGACTCTGGAACTAGCCCCTGACCGCGTTTTGCAGCAGCAGGATGACGGACTCTGGTAGTGGCTTGGCTTCGGGCTTCTGAGGAGGAAGGGCGCAGCCGCCCCACTGTTGACACGACTCCTTCCCAGCTCGGAGCAGAAAGGACTGATGGAAAATATGATGAAGCCACCATTTCATCTGTGACTGCCCCCCCACACACACCCCGTGCCAAAGACTGTGTTTGTGTGTCTTGGCTGTTTTGCTCTGTTTTATTTTGTTTAAAATGATGAAGTAGGACACAATTAAGTGTCAGGTTAGCAGCTCTTGGAAAGTGACCAGTACAGCCGGGTTCCCGCTCCCTAAAGAGCCAGGCTCAGAGAAACCCTCCCAGTTTCCTGAGCTCTCGTGAGCAGTTACTGCTGTGTCCGAGCCTTGTTCTGCCAGATCTGTCTGTGCTCTCGGGGTGGGATGAGTCTCCGGCTGCAGCGCTCCCAGGCCTGGGGGATTTGCGCATTTGCTTTTTCTTTTGTTTGTAACTGCAGATTCTGTACATCTGTTTGTGGGAGGAGAGTTGCTACTCAGGACAGGATTTGAGAGACAGATTCCAAGTGACCTTTAAGAGTCTGCATGGTGGGAGGTCCTTTTCCAGGAGAGTGGGTTGGTCCACCCTGGGACCCACCAAGCGAAGAAGGAGGGGGATGGTAAAATAAGGTTAAAGAGAGAATAGGTCCCCAGCCTTCACACTTTATTTTAAAAAAGGGGGGGGCGGTTTAAGACTACAGTCCAGATTGAGGCCTCTTCAAAAGGTCAATATGGTCTAGCCAGCTGCCTATCGAAACAGTCCTTGGGTTCATCAGCAGTGCGGAGAGGCGGGCAGAGTGCCTGCAGATTCCTGGCTTTGACTTTTGAGAGCCCCTGTCACAGTTGTGTTTATTACAGAAGACAGGGAGGTCCTTGTTCTATGGCCTCTGTGCAGTGACTGAAACTTGAACCCAAAGGCAAGTCCAGACTATCCAGCCGTTGGTCCCATTGCCTTGATTGGGGGGCGGTGGGGTGAGGGGGATCGCTCTCCATAAGGTGATTCATTCCCTTCTCCGTACAGAAGCCAGGTCTGCTGGGGCTTGTAGCCAAGCCAGAGAGGCGAGACCTCTCTCCTTCATCCCCCACCCTCACCCCGTGGCAGGGCTGACATGTGTGACACTCACTGTCACGGAGCAAGAGAGAGACAAAAGCAAGTTCAAGTTGAGAAGCATATGGCAGAAATTAGAAATGAAAACCATATGTCCCAGCCAGGGAGAAAAGCAGTAACCTACAGATTATAAAAATCAATGAATTACTCTCCACTTGGGTCAGCTGAAATTTGAGCCCTCACACTCAGGCCTGTCAGGAAAGCTAAGCAGAAGCATCTCGAAGAACAACAACAGCAACAAAACAAAACAAAAAAACTTACCAAATGTGGTGAATACAAGGCCCTGTAACCCCACAGAAACTCTGTATCTGCTCATCATTTCTTTGGGCACCATGAAGACGGAAGGAGGCAGGTAGAGAGGGTCCCAGGAAAAGACACAACGGGTAGCGGCGAGTCTCCAGCCGCAGCTCATCACCCCCGGATCAGGCAGCACCAGAGGTCTTAAGGTGACGAGAGGTGGAGGTGGGTGAAGAGGAGTAAAGCCCAGATGAATGTCTTCAGGGAGCTCTTGTATCTCTGCACAATGTAAAGACTCGCTAGTTCCGGATGGTTGGCCTGCTCAGTAGCACACGTATTCCAAATAAACATTTTGCATGAAAGTACCTCTGTCCGTTGTCCTTGGCTGTGGGTGCACGAGCTGCCCCGTGGGCCTTCAGGGCCGGTCCCTGCACTGGCTGCAGCTCAGATGGTGTCCTAACACAGGGACGGGCGGTCCAAGGACTTCCAGCACCTCTTGGTCTCCACTGAGTATTTCCTGGGTGACCGAGCTCCCTTTACATCTCCCGCAAAGACTCACTACAGGGTGGAAAGAGGCCTACGGTCAATTTGGGGATTAGGTTTGACCTTGGGCTCCATTTTTAGCCAAGTGACCTTGCCCATGTCCCTTCCCTGGCTTCTGTTTTCCCCATCCGCCTCTTCTACTCCTCGAATATAAGAACCAAACATCTAGAAAAGCCCACATTGTGGATGTTCAATGAATGGAAAATGGAGGTAGACCTGTACCTTACAGGGTACAGGGAAAATGCTTGTCGTCGAGCTTGTAGGTTTGCAAATCCAGGCCTTAGTCCTCTTACAGGGATTCACCTCCTTGTTTCTAGTCCTAGTTCTGGAAGCAGATGCAAATTTAGCACTCTGTCATGCTCTCGATTTGTTTCTAGTAGCCCAGGAAACCTAGAAGCTGTTGTTTCTGAGTTTTCAAAAATGATTTGGTCCTTCTTTCCAGCTTAAGCTCGTTCTCTCCCTCACTTGCTTCTGTAGACTTGCCCTCATTCCTTCCTTGGCCCCACGTGTGTGGGTCTCCACGCTTGAGGGGTTCCAAGGCCCTCTCAGCAGTCTGAAATTTCAGATCATGTTCCAATGGTTTTAAGGTAACAGCTATTCCCAGTTGGTTGGTAATTGAATCCGCATAAGAAAATAAACCTGAAAAAGAAGTGCCTTGACCAAATTAATGCTATAAGATGAAACACACAACCTAGGGATCGGGGGATCCGTCCCGGGCCTGGCTCTGCATTAACTAGCTGTGACTCTGGCCACCTCCCCTGCTCTCTCTGGAACACTTTGCAAGTGGAGAAGTGGAACTGAACTAAATTAACTGATCTCTTCCAACTCTAAGATTATATATATATATATATATTTTTTTTTTTTTGGCAAAATCGGAAGTCCGTGGGGTCTTTGCCCCACCAGAAGGGTCCAAGAGTAGAATGATGTGAAAACCACAGCTGTACAGGCCTGAGGACCGGGTCATCATGGGGGTAGGGAGCCCTGCCATTATTTCTCTCACGAGGGTGGTCCATTTCCTCATTCCAGTAACTTCTCTTACTTCTCTCCCCCTTGCCATACTTCGGAACCAGCCAAGAGCCCGACAATATTGAATTCTCCCAAGCCTATTTTTCTTATGTTAGAGCAGGGCACTGGGTGTTTATGAGCCTGGCTGGCAGCCCAAAAGCATTCATCCACAGTGTCCATAGAGAGTGCGTTTCTCACAACTTGCCTGCTCGGGGTCCTTTTAGATGCACTTAGGTTTGGAGATGTTTGTGCCTCGCCAGCTAAGTCGGCCTTTCTGCTTCTACCCCACACACATCTTTCCCCAGGTGGTCAGCTTGTGTTCCACAGGCTGGAAATGCTGTCAGTCACCCTGGTGCTCAGACTTCGGGGGACAACAGCGCCATGGAAAACTGGGAGCATCAGCCCTCCCAGGTCCAACGGGCCTCCGGTTTGTTTTCAGCCAGAGAGTCTAGCTTCGCTCTGAGTGAGAGGAGGTTTGTGCCAGATCACATGGAGACTCCACTGGCTTCTTCTTTTGGCAACCTCCCTCTGTCCTGCACTCCCGCTGCCATCACTGTGGTGGTTTTTACCTAGCCTAACCCTACTGGTGTTTCTCCACTTACGATGGCAGAGTCGCCTTATGGAGAAATAAACTCAAACGTGCATTACCTGTTTCTTTTGAGTATTTAAAATAAAATGCTCAACACGGGGATGAGGGGAAGACAAGGAAACTAACATTGTTGGGTCCCTATGATGTGACAGGTATGTTGTATGCACTAATTTAATGCATATCACTTTTCGAAAGACAAACGGGTACAGAGAAGAGGAGATAAAAAGCAGCATGTGGCTAGCAGTAGAGCAGGGATTCAAACCTAAAATCCATGCTGTTCAGCTTAGCTTGCTGCCTCCCAGGAGGATGAGACAATGATCCTCCAACTAGGAAATCCAAAGGTCACAGCTTACAATCCTAAATGCATTTGTTAAGAGCAGATTCAGCGGCTTACATCAGACAATTAGAAACAACAGTGGCCTAAATGAGATGGAAGCTGATTTCTCTCACACTTCTAAGGAGTCAAGAGGCAGGCAGTCCAGGGCTAGCGGGTCAGTAATGAAGGATAGTTGGAAGAAAGGCAGGCAGGGACAGGCCCCACCCCTGCCTGACTCATGCCCTAAAAGGAAACCACCCTTGAAAGGATTTTACATCACCCTGGAAGGAGCCCTCCACCCTTTTCTTTCCCACATGATAGGTAGATTACAAAAACCTGATTGGGTGACAGGCTCATGGAGGGTTAATCAGATTAAAACAGCCCACCAACAAGCCCATCAAACCCGCTAGACTTAAGAACCCTGTGGTAACCCTATTGGGCCCCCTCCCTCTCTGGGAGCTTTGTACTGTTGCTCAATAAACTTTCCTTTGCTGCCCACTACTCTTTGTCTGGTCTACCTCTTCATTCTTCGAAGAGGTGTGACCAAGAACCATGGGCACCAGAGGAAAAGAAATCCTGCAACATCAACACCATGGCAACTGGGGAGCCAACTCCTTGTATCTTTCTGTTCCAGCCTCCTTCTCTCTTGTGGCGGCTTCCATCCTCAAGATAACTTTATGGTCCAAGATGGCTAGTAGGGTGACAGCCATCTTAACACTTTCCAGGTATCTGACAGGAGGAAAAATGCCCCTTCCAAATAAGTTAGCTTTCCTTTAGAGAGACTTCCAGGGCATCTTATGCCCTTCTGCTTATATTCCATTTGCTGGAACTCAGTCACGTGGTCAAGCCAGCTGCAAGGGAGGCTGGGAAATGTGGTTCTTTTTTGGGGGGGCACTATCATGGGTCTGAATAAAATCAAAGTTCTATTAGTAATAAAGAGAGGAACAATAGTTATTGACTGGCAACCAGCAGCCTCTGCCGCAGTTCAACCACCTACAGGCATTATTAGCCCCAGGGTGGATGGGTGCTCACCAACCACAATACAGAGCAGTCGTGCACCTTCCAGGTCTCCGTGGAAAGCTCTGCGACAGAACTCCACAGAAGCACTGAAGATTTATTCTCATGAAAGATTAAACATGTTGCCCCAGATGGAAGGTTTTTAATAGTGCCTTTAATCCAAGAAAGGAGTAACCATGAAGCCAAAGGACCAGCTGTAAACGGCTACCTCTGCAGTGCAGTCTTAGGGTCTGATAGATGCAAACCCTTGCTTTCTAGCAGATGCACGCTCAGGTGAAGGAAATGATTTTCTATGTCCGTGCTCTTGGTACTAACAACAAGGAAATGTGAAGAGAAGTGAATGGCCAACATAGAAGTGGAGATACCAGATTTCTGGGTTCTGAGAACAACAGACTGTGTTCTTCCTTGTCCACACTTCTGTGGACACTCATCATGCCTTTTGCCCAGAGCTATAGGCTGAACTCTGGACTGTCTTCATTGAGGTCCCAACAGTCCTTAGGAGAAAGCCTCCTCGGGGGACAGGGGCAGCTGGTGGGTGAGCCTGGAGGGGAGGGAGGGCTGGGGACCATGGCCACAGAGACAGATGGAACAGCATGGGCTCCTACATCCTTGCTGGAAAGGTCCCAAGAAGGGCTTATGCCAATACCTTCCTGCCCAAGACAGACCCTTTCAGCCTTAGAAGACCTACAGTTTACCACAAGGGAACCAGAACAGATCTCTGAGCAGTTCAGATAGGAGGTCTTACAGCAGAATATTCTGTCTTTCTGGTTAATGATCTCAGCCTGTAAACATTGCAAGGAAAGGTCCCTGAACCCCTTTCCTGGTTATGGAGATTTGTATTTATAGACGTATCTCTACCGAAGAAGATGTGCCCCAGAAACCCTTTTATTTTTTTGTCAGACTTCATGACTAAAGGCAAAAATGAAACAGGAACCACAAGAAAACATTTAAAAGATGTCGGGGGGAGAAAGTTGTGGCAGGTGGCACTGGTCATGTGGTCTAGCAGCATGGTGGAGAACATTCTGAAGGGTGTGGAGTACTCTCACTGGTGGGTCTTCCCAAGAGGGCAGGAAATGTTGAGCTTGGATTGGGTGGGCGCGCTAAGCTAAGCAAGGGAGGAGAGGCTAGGGGCAGTGGGGAGAGATGACCACGGTGTTTTGACAAACCTAGGAGACATGCCATTATTTGTTTGGAAGAAAATGCTGTCAGTTAAGGTTCATCCCTGTTTCAGAGATGTTAAGATGTGAGAATGAGATGTGCCCATAGAGTTGATGAGATGCAGTAACTAACCTCCACTCCCTCTCCCAGGCTCCACGAACACCTCTCTGCCCGGCTGGGGCCTGTGGGGACGGTTCTGGAATGACCAGCCTGCACTCCAGGAGCACGCAGGCCATCTGCACCAGGAGTGACCCCCAGGCTGTGGCTTTCAAACTTAGGTGTGTATCCCAATGCCTGGAACTTGTTAAAAGAGAAAAAGAGGCTCATTTAGGGTGTCTGGCGTGAAAACTAGGACACCTCTTTTTTAATGAGTGGGCATATGATTTCTGTGTCCATCATCCCACAGACATTTGGGGAAACTCTTCTGCAGTCTTCAGAAGCGATTCAATAGGGCAGATATCAGAGCTTCCTACTGTCCTTCCTAGCTTGGAGCCCCTTCTCTTTCCTGGACAATGTCTATTCGCCCTTCATTTCTCAGATGAAGCCTCAGGTCCTGCCACAGCTTCCCTGACGTGGCCGCATGAGGGGATGGCATGGTCTGAAAGTGTCCCCCCAAAACCTGTATGTTGAAGCTTAATGGCCAAGATGATGGTATTGGAAGGTGGGGCCTTTGGGAGATGCCTTGGGTCAAGAGGGTGGAGCCCTCTTGAATGGGATTTTGTGGCCTTTATAAAAGAGACCTCAGAGGGCTCCCTTGTCCCTTCTGCCACCTGAGGACACAAGAAGTCTAACACCCAGCAGAGAGCCCTCATCCTGCCATGTTGGCCCCCTGACCTCAGACTTCCGGCCTCCAGAACTATGAGAAATCAATTCCTATTGTTTATAAGTCACCCGTCCGTGGTCGTTCATGAGAGCAGCCCGAGAGGACTAAGACAGTTTGGGTAGCTCTGGGATGCATTTCCCCTTAAGGCACTGACCGTAACGACCATGATGGAACCAACTTAGAGTGTCAGATGTCACTGTCCCTTAGTCCTAGGTGACAAGCACCTGAGGGTTTGCGTTGTGTCTGTCTTGGGAATCCACAGGTCCTAACACGGTTCCTTGCACAGCTTGACGACCTAGGTTATCAATAAACCTTCAGAAGTAAGTCGGAAGGGAGGAGGAGAGGCTACTAGGTCCTCCGTTGTATTTCTGGAGAGCAGGGAGTCAACACCATAGTGCAGCCAACACGTAAAACAAGCCTGGGCGTGTTTTCACTGAGACGTTAACCATTGTTGTCTCTGGCATTGGGATTATGGGTATGGATGTATGGATGCACACACTGTTTATCTGTGTTTTCTATAGCAAATTGCTGTTGCGTGGAAAAAGAAGAAAGCGTTTAAAAAGAGAGAGAAGAAATAATGGGCAGTGAATTGAGCTGGATCCTGAGGTGGTTGGTGGGGCCGGAGTTGCCCACTTTAACGCGGGGGTAGTTGGGATTCTGGGATCCGGAAGGGGCAAGGGGGCTTGCTGGGGAGGGACACTCAGGGCCGTGGAGACTTAGCAACACAGAGAAGGTCCCAGCTCTGTCCCGGGCACGCAGGGAAGGTGGGCAGAGGGCTTGAGCAGGCCGCGCCCTCCCGCATGGCTGGCTGTGGAGTCTGTCCTCCTCAGGCAGCCCGGGCTGGCCCTCCCCTGTCTTGACGGTGGGCCCTGAGGATGGGCCAAGGGAATGACCCCCGCTGGAGAAAGCTGGCAGATCCCACCTGGCCTCTATCCCAGTTCACTCTCTCTAGGACCCCTCCGGTTCCCCTCACATCCGACCTTATGTAGGTCAGCAGGAAGTGACAGCCCCGGTCCCCACTCCTCCTGGTGCAGGCCTACATCCTTTCAATACCAGACAACACCTTTTATTACAACAAGGGATAAGATCCAATGCTGGTCGATGTGATTGTTGCCTGACGTCACTCTGAAATCTAACCCCTCGATGAGCCTGTGTCAACAACTGATATAAGATTAATTTCCATTTTAACAGGAGAAAGGGATTTCTTCTTAAAAGGCACCTGACAGTGAGGTGGAAGCCCAGGAGCCAGCCTCCAAAATGGCCCCAGAAATCTTTGCTTTAAGTTATTCCTGTGCTTATGGAGTCTCCTCCCACATTAAATAAGGCTGAACTTTGTAACCGAGGGCATGTCGCAAGACTTATGGTGTCTGAATTCTGAAGCTTGATCAGAAAAAACACACTGCAGTGTCCAGCTTGCTCTCTTGGATGCCTCACTTTGAGGGAAGCCTGCTGCCCCGTCGGGAGGGTGCCACGTGGTGGGGAGCTGAGACCTCTCACTGGTCGCCAGCCCCGGCTTGCCTGCCATGGGAGCAAGCCACCTTGGAGGGGACCTTCTAGCCCCAGGGGGGCCTTCCAGAGACCGCAGCTGACACCAGAGATCTCCGCGCCACCAAGCTCAGCTGCTCCTACACACCGACAGAAATGGTGGGAAAGAATAAGTGTGTAAGGTTCTTTTCAACTGCTGTGTTGGGAGGTGATCTGTTTGGCAGAAAGAAGAGCACTGATCCTGGATGCCTGACCTTGAACTTGAGCAAGGAAGTCAGAAAGCAAAGGGAAACTTGTGGTCGCTATCAGGAGAAGACATGTCAGCCTGGGGCCTGGGAGGATTCATCCGGACAGCTTCATAATTTTGCCATGGGGTCTGCTGTTTTGGTCTTTGACTCAGGAAGAACTCGTGGAAGCTGTCAGGAGAGTCATTTCTGCCTTTGGGAAGCCCTGCGCGCACAAACTTGGACAGAACACTGCGTTTGAATCACGCCGCTGAGCCACACACTCTATACCGCTATTTTTAAATGTCTTTCTTAAAAAGGTCTGTTACATGGACGAGTCCCTGTCGGAGTTATAATTGCACCCATATTATCTCTGGTTCAGATCCGCCCCACACAGGTAAGGTTGGACGATGAAGAAAAATTAAGCTGAAGTTTGCAGAATTTGTTATTTCATTTACAATAGACCATCTTTATTAAGTTTGGGTACCTCCAGTGGATGGTACCTGC
Source organism: Callorhinus ursinus (assembly GCF_003265705.2). Taxonomy (NCBI): domain Eukaryota; kingdom Metazoa; phylum Chordata; class Mammalia; order Carnivora; family Otariidae; genus Callorhinus; species Callorhinus ursinus. The sequence goes on along the minus strand of NW_027397124.1, from coordinate 6,523,445 downwards.
GGAGGGTTTTGGTTTTTTCTTATTCCAGAGAAGTTTCAAGGTCACGGAACCATTGCATAGATCCTGGTATCATATACAGTAGAGAAAACATCTTCTTAATGCAAGTAAAATGTGGTTTCCCACAGCAGGTTTCTCCAATCTGCCTTGTTCATGGCATATGGGAGACACTGTGCCAGGTCGCCCAGTCTGAGCAGTGAGCTCTGGGATGAGAACCAGGAGCCTCACAGAGTAGCATCTCCACAGGCAACCCCACTTTGACGATCCTAAGCACCTGCCTGGATGGAAAACCCCCGGCCCAGGGAAACTGGACCATCCCAGAGCCTTTGCCAAGTTGGCCTGCATAGTTTTGTCTATTCTTGAGTGGTCTTTATGAAGAGCAGCAATCGGTCATAAATAAATCCTCCTGCTTGAAGCTGGTGCAGAGCAAGAGGTCACCCTTGCGAGTCAGCCCATCATGTGCCTCCACATGGCTCTGTGTATTCTACACACTGATTAAGTCAAAGGCACTTTAGGGTCCGAAGGGGCATAACTGTTTGGATTACAGGTGAACAAATGTTTGTTCTCTAATCTCCACTCCCCCCTCCCCAGTGCACACTCTGAGGGCAGAGAATAAATCCCTGCCATTGATTTGAGGCTTGGCCACATGGCATGCTTTGGCCAATGATGTATCTGCAGACGTTATCTGAGCAGAGGCTTGAAATGTGCTCACATGGTTGGGTATTCCCTCTTGCGGTTCTCCCACTGTCAGGAGAATATGCCCTAGGTAGCCCCATCATTCTGGAAACATGAGAGACACGGAGAGGCGGGCCACCCCAGTCGACCCGAAGACCCATAGCTTGAAGTAGGGTCAGCCCAGCTAACCCACAGACGCATGAGAAAAGCAAACACTCCCTGGGGTACGTTCCTGAAGAGGCTGTGGTCGCTTGTTACGCAGCAGGACAATGGCAGTGCTGCTGACTGGGACTTGGGCTATTACATTTTTGATCTATGTACACATTGCATCTGAGGAGAGCATGTATCTGAGGTCAGGGCCTTCAGGAATATCAAGAATGTTCTGGAGACAGAGTGTACTCAAGCGACTGCGTCTCTGCCCTTTGACCCTGCACCTGCTCTGGAAACATGAGTGCTAGATTAACCTAGGCCTGCTGCTGTGAGAAGTCTCCCCACGCACCCTCACCCCCATTTATTCCTGGAGGTCAAGTTGAACTCAGACTTGTCCTCTTACACTTCTTCAAAGGCCAAAAGATCATTAGAGGGCTCCTCTGCTTTTTGTACTCTCGAACATTTTTCTAAAATCCTAACATGAGGAGTTGCTGTATTCCTTAGCATACAGATTATTGTCTTTGGAGCTAGGTTTCTAAAAGAGATGGTGACATGTGGAATCGGAGCTGAAAATAGTTCAATATCAACACTTGCCATTAGCCTTTGGGATAAAGAGCTTTCGAGGTGACTGTGGCCAAAGGCATAGGAGAGTCCCTGTCAGAGAAAAATCCCTTCTGGTAGAGCTGAGCTTGCAGAGGGTGGCTGGCGGGGGCCTCGCGGTCGGGTGACACAGCCCGCTGGGAAGGGGCCCATTCTTCTGAGTGGGAAAGTGGGGGCTGTTCCGCCCTTCCAGGGAACGCCAGGGGCCGCCCCCTGTGCAACTGGAGCCGAGGAGGTGTCCCGCTGCTCTTTGAACGCTAGAGGGCAGCGTACGTTCATGCCAAGGACAGAGTTGCTCAGCGCCCCCTTCCCTCCTGGATGTGACAAATGGGGCAGCTTTTCCTGCAAACAGAGCCCACAGAGCAGCTCATCTACAGATGTAGGCTGAGGAACTTTGCCCAGACAGGCTGGCGCGGGGGAAAGGCTTTTAAGGGACTCTGCTTCTGGCCCCCTACTTTAGTTGTGGAACTGTGCAGAGAGCCCACGAGCCTTGGCTGGAACCCTACGTGGATGGGCCTTTGATGAACTGGAATTGTGTGACTTACTCGTGTGATCAGAGCCTGTCACCACAGGCATGGGTCTCGTGAGGATTACATAAGATGATGCATGCGAAGGGCTTGTCCCAGCGCCTGTTCAACCGGTGTTAATGGGCTGTCATATTGGTGGACTGGAAAGAGGCGCCCCCCCACCCTGGGCAAGCCCCCTGAAGAGACCGAGCCCGCAGTCTGCTCCCCCTGCACAAACCCCTTCCCCTCTGCGGCACAGCGAGAGCACCTCCAGGGCACCACATTTGTGGAAGCAGAGACCTCAGCCCCAGGCCACACGACCTCTTGAGCCTGGCAACCTTCTCAGCACAGAAGGAACCCCTCGGGGCCGGGAGGTGTGCAGGTGTGAGGGTGCTGGCTGACCCCCACCCCACAGGCATGCTGCTCCCCGCCCTTCCCGGTGGCTCCTGCTCAGGAGGCTCACAGCTCAGACCGCCTCCCCCAGGGCCTGACTGCCCTTGGGTATCTGTGAGCTCCCTCCTAGCCCTCTGACGCCCAAGTTGGCAGGGCAGGGCAGCCCCGGGAATCATTTTGATTAACCCAGAACAGAGCCTAGTTATTTCGTGCCCATATCACCTGTTTTCAAATGAGCTCAGCCTTGGAAGCTTCAGAATATTCTAACGGCGGTGACTGAGTGCTCTGGGGTGTTACAATTTGTAGATTGTTGTGGGGACGAATGAATGGGAGATCGTCTTGCCAGTGGCCTGGAGTCTAGACTTCTCAGTGTTAGACATGGCAGTTCACCAAGGGGCTGGGTGGCCGTGGGCAAATACTTAACCTCTTCCTACCCAGCCTCTAGAGCCAGAGAAGCGGCCAAACGGGGATCTCTGCTTCGCCTTCCCTCCCCGCCGGGCAATTGTCCAAGTAAATGAAGCAGGACCCTCTGTGCGCACAGCGCTCGCCCTTCACACAGCACTTCCGTGGGGAGACAATTCTCCACGGGTCTCCTGCCCTTCTGCCGCTTGTGCCCCCCCAAGAGCTGACTGCTTTTGTTCTGGACGTTGCTCAGGACCAGCTTTCCAAGGGTGTCTGCAGAGTGAACAGCCTGGCGAGACAGGCCGTGGTCTTGGCCTAAGGCAGGTCTGTTCACTGCGCAGGAGAAACGCCGAGAGTGTGTCCCTCTGGGGCAGAGCTTGGCGGGCTCACGGCCCCTTCTCAACCCCGGGGGCCTTCCTGAGCTCAGGGGCGGGCCTCACATCGCCCTGGGGGAGCTGGGGCTTGGGGACGGCCGTGAGGGGCACAGTCCGTCATCTCTGACCCGAGAATCCCGTGTGTACCACCCCCGGCCCGCGGCACCGGCAGGCTCACAGGCTAGCTTCCAAGGAAGGCCGCAGTCCCAGGCCCTCCCCGTGCTGAACCGGCGTGAGCCAGTGTGTCCTTTCCAGCCTCCTCAACCTCCTGAGCGCCAGGCACCGCAGGGTTTTCATTCCCATTCTGCAGGTGAGGTACCAGAGGCTCGGGAAGTGCAGGGACGTTTCCAGGGCCCGCTAACATCATGGCAGAGGACATCTAGAGCCTACGTGAAGACACTTGTGCCAAACCTCTCTTCTCTTCCCCAACCTGGATGGGGTGACTAGGGGTTACATGTGTGCTTGCTTTTACATTACTGTGCGCTTCCCTACAGAGAACAAGGGCTATCAGTGGGATTTTGCTTTGTTATCCTCTTACCCCAGGGGCCAAAGTACACGGGGCTTCCCTCAGCCGTGCCCCCTCTGTATGGTGTTGTTGGGGCTGCCGCAGGCCCGCGCCTGGACACCTGTGCCCGGAGGCGGGCCTCTCTCCGCCCTGAAAACGCCCGGGGACACCCTGAAAATCGCCACTGCCCCCCACCCAAGCCTGTGGGCACAGGGGAGGGGCCAGCGCGGGGGGGGGGGGGCTGAGCCCAGGAAGGAGCGGGCAGTGGTTGGGCCCTCGCAGCTTCCTTTGCAGCAAAGGAGTTGGTCCCTGACGGGCCTGGGGTCAGCGAAGAGAGGCCACCGGCGCAGGAGCAGAGGACGGGCGTCTGCCGAGCGCAGCGTGGGGCTCTCCGAGGGGGGGACACGGTGGCCAGAGCCACGGGGCCCCCAGAACAGGGCCTGAGAGGCCAGCTAGGCAGAAATGCGGGAGTCTGATTCTCTCATCCATCCCTTTGTTTTGTGTTTTTTAATAAAGGGAACTCTGATGAACCTCTAACTTTAGGTTCCAAACGTTGTGTGTGTACCTGTGTGTGTATATATTTGTGCGTATGTGTGTGTGCGCATGTGTGCGTGTAGGGAAGGATGAGCGTATACTCTAGAAAGGGGGAAAGGGAGGGCCAGGCTGGCATTGGGCATCTGGTGATTGCCGCAGGCTTCTGACAAAATAGAGGCGATCCAAGGCAGCCTGGGCTCCGAATTTGTTTGTTGTGTGCGGTTTGAGGCATGGGTGATTTCTTAGTAGCTCTCCAGCTGATTCTAACGCCCTGCAAGGCGTCAGGCCACCCCATCCAGCGTGGTGACCACGGGCCACTGTGCCAATGGAGCACCCAGGATGTGGCCTGTCCCAAGATGTGTTGTAAGTGGAAACCAAACCCCGGGTGGGAAGGCTTCAAGCAAAAAGCAAATGTAAAGTAGCTCAGCATTTTTGTATTACACATTGAAATGTTTTTTTAATATACTGGGTTAAATGAAATACATTATTAAAATTAATTGTACCTGTTTCTTTTACTTCAAAGGTGCTACTAGAGAATTTACAGTCATCAGTGTGGCTTGCATTCATTGCTCGCATTGAATTTCTACTGGATGCCGCTGCACTATCAGCCACTTGATGTTCCAGAAAAGGGGCTTGCCTAATCTCACACACCTGTGGAGTGCAGGGCTGGATCCAAGGCACAACTCTACTACCCCATGCCTGCCCCAGAGTCAGGGGGCCACACGAGTGAAAGTTTCAGAAGGAAGCTCAGTCTCGAAGCAAGGGACGTTCCTGTTGTCTTCATTGCTTGCCTCCCCCAATACCCCCCCACCCCCGCCCGCGGCATCCCGCACAATGCCTGGCCCACAGCAATCAGTTGGTGCCTGTTGTAAAGTGAATCCTCTATGCTGGTTGCCTCTGGACGCAAAGTCCTGATCCTCCAAAGGCTTTGCAATGCTGTCCCCTGCTGGCTGGTTACTGCAAAAGCTCAGTGAGGTCCCTCAGGAGCAACTCGGGTGCGGGTGTGAGTGCACGGGAGTGTACTGTGAGTTGCATGAGCGTGTGTTGCAAGAACATGTGTTGCGTGTGTGTTGCATGTGTGTTGTGGTGAGCTGTGTTGCGTGGGGGGAGTGATGCATGGGCACAACATTTGGCCCTGCTTTAACACCCCAAAGGTGATAGCGTTCCTTAGCTTAACTCTCCCCCACCTGTGTAGCAGCAGTTGCCAGGGCTACAGACATCCTCAGGTGGTTGTGGGAAGTGTCCTCTGTCTACAAATCAGCGGCCCCAGACTTCATGAAGGTCTGCTGCAGTGCTGGGTCTTTCTACAACACAAAATTATTTCCATAAGTGTACACAAATGTCCTCTGATGGCCACAAGAAGTCTCAGGTAGGAAACATTCTGGTTCAGACCTGGTTTGGTGGTTCAGATATCCCGTGCTCTGCACCACACAGCTTGCTTTCGGGCCCTGAGGTGATATTTTCTTGGGGGAAGGGGGCGGTGAGTGATTGAGAGCAGAAGGGAAGAGCTGGATTCTCCACAGTGGAGAGAGCCTTGCCTTATGCCAGACAAGAAAAAAACGAGACACAAATGTCTAACGGCTGAGCTTCCTGGAGAGACCAAAACCATGTGGCACAAATATTCACGCATTGGCAACATGTAAAGCTGTGACTGAATGTCCTCACTCCCCTGCATGCAGGCTTCCCCCCGTGTGGCACACGAAGAGCACAGGTGAGGCCCCGGGTACTCAGACGGCCTTCCCTCAGTCCCTTTTGCAAGAGTAAAATGAAACCATATTATCCCTACAAACCACACAGGCAGGGACAACCTGCGAATCCACTCCAAAAAACATTCTCTTTTTCCTCCACCGGGCAGTTAAATTGCAGTTTCTGGACAAGAATCGAATGACTAGTCTGCGGTGATCTTATGCAAATCATCTCACTTTCAAGATGGTTTCCTGATCCTTAAAATGTCCCACCTTTTCTCAATGGGCTAACAGATCACTTGAGGTCCTGCAAACTTTACACATTTAGAAAGACTGCTGCTAATGTCTCCATCCAGACGCATTACATCAGAACTTCTGCGTGTCTGGATCAGGCATGAATGTTTGTTCTGCTCGGCCAGACTTCTGTCCGTCACATGCTGGACACATCTCTCGTTCTCCCATTCTCTGGGTACTCCCAATGGCCGAGGATGGGGCGAGAGTTGGCTTTGGGAGAATGGTGAGCAGGCTTACTGACATTTTACTTTGCCTGGCCGAAGGGAGTCTTGCCTGTGGGTGGAACCGGGACCAATGTTCCCCATAGGAAATACAAGCCTTAGGGCTAGGCTGTGCCACCCTCAGCCACTCTGGGTTTAGAGGTCCTGATCTCTCGCTCTGCCTCACCTCTGCCCTCTGTTCCTCCACAGACCCCTTCCTTTGGTTACTCTTCCCGAGGCTGCCCGGGAGGTAAGGGGAGGGCTCATTTCTGTTCCTTTCCTCAGCCCAGCCAAGGTGTAGGTCTGTGGACTTTGCTCGGGTACTGAACAAAAAACCCATGGCAGGGGGAGCCCCTTTGTTCTTTTTTATTATTTTTCCTGGGGCTTTGCGTTATGCACGCTTAGCTCTGACTAACTGTTAGAGATGGGAAGGGGAGGAAGTTGGGATGGTAATGAATTCCCTCAGCACAGAAATTCCTCAGGGAGGTAGAAAAAGTGTCAGGCTGCCCATTGTTGGCATTCCCACAGTCCTAGTGCTTTGCTGCCTTTAGGAACACTCCCAGCATTGCTAGGGAGGTCCCTAAACCTACCAAGTTGGCATTCCCTCATCTCTCAAACAACCTGAGCCCTCAGATGGTTTACTCTCTTCCCCCAGGACTGTGTTTTGGGAAAAGGTAGATGCCTGTCTTTAAACAATCTTTGGTCCCAAATCAAGGAATATGTGGAAAGTTTGAGGACATCAAGTACAATCTAGAGAGATTATAAAAAAAAAAACACATTAATTGGAGATTAATTAACACATTAAGTGGAGAGTCACCACTTCAGAATTTGAACTGGAATTCCTCATTGGGTAAACATGGGTCACTGTTCTCCCACCCGATCTGCTTTCCCCTTCTTTCTGGCTACATGACCCCACAACTGAAGTCATGAATACACATCCCTGCCTTCCTTGTGGCTGGGTGTGGCCACATAGCTAGTTGTCATCCATGGAATGTGAATAGAAGAGGTATGCGCCACTCCTGCCTCACTTGCTCGAGAAGGAATTTGCTGCCCTGGACCTTCTTTCCCCCTCAGTGACATTTCATGATCTGGCTTCAGTCTTGCAGCCAAGGACAGTACCCTAGGATGGCGGGATCACACGACAGGCATCTGGGTCCTTGCCAGTAAGGATCAAAACTATAATTTGTTTCACAGAGCTGGTCTTGCAGTGTGGGGACTGTTTATGAGTGGGAAATAGGCATCTGTCTTCCTTAAGGCACCGATTTGGGGCCTCTTTGTTACTCACCATGTAAGTTTAATGGACCACATCCCTTACATCTAGGTTCACTCCTCGTGTGGTCATTCATGCCTGTCTTCCCAAGAATGGTAACATTCTATTTTCAAATGTCTTGAATTCCATCCATTTTTTGTAATCTCAGGGGCAGCAGAGGGTTCTTACAATGGAATGACATCTTACTTAGAGGTTTGGGTCTAAAGTTAGAGCATCAAGTGAGGATCATGTAGAGTCAAAGTACTCCTTGAAGAGTCTTGTAGTGCCTCTCCATGTCAAGAGCATCTCTCAATAAGCCCACCATGAACCAGCTTTTCATCTACCCCGGATAAAGTGTTTGGGTTGCATTCTCAAGTCATGTAGTATAAGAAACGACCCTCTCTCTCTCTCTTTCACTTCTATCTATCATCTATCTATCTATCTATCTATCTATCTATCTATCATCTATCTATATATTTTTAAAGTAATCTCTACACCCAACGTGGGGCTCAGGGTCCAACTCGCGATCCTGAGATCAAGGATCACATGCTCTTCCAACCAACGCAGCCAGGCACTCTGAAAAAATGTCTTTGTTTGTTTTGTTTTGTTTTTTAAGATTTTATTTATTTGAGAGAGTGAGAAAGAGAGAGAGCACGAGTGGGGGGGGAGGGACAGAGAGAGAGGGAGAAGCAGACTCCCCACTGAGCAGGGAGCCCGCCAATGTGGGACTTGATCCCAGGACCTTCTTTATATGCTAAAGGGTAACTCTAAAAATACCACCAGCAAACATTCCAATCAATAGTCAAATATTGACATCTTTCCCTCTGACATGAGGAAGGAAACAAAGAAGTCTGCTCTCACCACTTCTATTCATTCTGTTACTGGAGGTCCTAGCAGGTGTAATAAGGCAAGAAAAACAAATTGATAAATAAATAACTTTTATAAGAAATGATACTTTTCTTATTGCCAGGCATTATGATTTTGAACATAGCGATTAAACTATTAGAATAAATAAGGGCATTTCTTAAGGTTATTGGATTTTAATTTTTTAAAAACTCAATTGTATTTATAGCAACAAACGTTTATACAATTAGATTTAAAATGACATTTACAATAGAATTAAAAAGTCAAACATCTAGGAACTAGCGGTATTCAGTATCTCTACACCAGCAACTACAAAATACTGAGAGAAAGTCAAGGAAACCTAAATAAACGGAGGGATAGCTCTCATGTCAATGTATTGAGACAAAGATTGGATATCATAAAGACTACAATTTCCTCCCCAGTTCTCCCCAAGCTGAATCAGTAGATCCAATGCAATTCCATTTAAAACGCCAGCCATTTTCTATAGAAATTAGCAGATTCTAAATTTTACATGGAAGTGCAAAGGGCCAAGAATAGCAAAGACAGTTTTGAGGGACAAAGCTGGGAAATGTGCACTATCAAATATCAAGTTTATTACAATGCTACATAATTAAGAAAATATGGTGTTGGCCCAAGAAGAAAAAACAGCAGAGAAAAAGTATGGGAGGTCCAGAAACAGATCATCGCCTACATGGTCACTTGATTTATGACAGTGCAGTAGCAAAGAATGTTCTATCCAATCAGTTGTGCCTGGGGGTATTGGATCACGTAAGGGAGAAATCAATTTTCTCCCTCCCTTATGTGATTAATAAAACCAATTCCAGTTGGATTTTAGATTTAATTATGATAGGTAAATCAAAGTTCTACAAGCTAATACAGCAGAATATCTTCATGATTTTGGGTAGGCAAAGTGTTCTTAAGCATGCATAAGAAAACTGACTTAAGAATAAAAAAAATGGGCTATATTAAAATTAAAAATTTCTGTCCATTAAAAGCTATCACTAAGAACACAAAGAGGCAAGCCACAATGTGGGAGAATATATTTGCAATTCATGTCCCAACAAAAAACTCAGATTTAAAATACATACAGAATTCTTACAAATCGGTAAGAGAAAGGCAGATAACCCAAAGAAATATTACAAAAATATTGAATGCATACTAGAGGAAAATATCCAAATGGCCATCAACATAGGAAAAGGTGTTCGATCTCATTAGTCACTAAAGAAATGCAAATTAAAACCACAGTGTAGTATCTATACACTCATACCAGAACGGTACAAATTTTTTTAAAAGATTTTTTAAAAGATTGACAATATAAAATGTTGCTGAGACATGGAGCAACGCAGACTACCTGCTCTGCCTGTGGTCATGTAAATTGGTGCAACCAACTTAGAAAACTGGCTGGAACTATCTATTAAAACAACATACAGGAGCCCTATGACCCAGTAATTCCATTCCTCGGTCTATGCCCAAAGTATTGACCAAAAGATGTGTAAGAATAGCCCCAAGCTAGAAACAATACAAAATGGATAACTAAATTATTGTATATCCATGCAACAAAATATACACAGCGATAAAGAACAAGCAACCTAGTCCTGTGACAATGTGAATGAATCTCACACACAATATTAAATGATAAAAACACAGAGGGATACGGAAGGGACACAGAGAGAACATATTTTACAATTCCATTTATATAAAGTTAAGAAACAGGTGGGGCACCTGGATGGCTCAGTGGGTTAAGCATCTGCCTTAGGCACAGGTCATGATCCAAGGGTCCTGGGATTGAGTCCTGTGCCGGGCTCCCTGCTCAGCAGAGAGTCTGTTTTTTCCTCTCCCTCTGCCCTTACCCCCCCAACCCCCAACCCCTGCTCATGCTCTCTCTCACTCTCTCTCAAACAAATAAATAAATAATCTTAAAAAAAAAAAAGAAATAGGCAAACCTAATCCATACTGACAGAAGTCAAGCTAATAATGGACACTTGTGGAGAGAGCTAGTGAGTATGGAGAGCTTCTGAGGTGCTGGAAATGTCCTGTGTGTAGCTTTGGTGGTGGTTACAGGTCAATTACCTATGTAAAACGCATCAAGCTGCACACTTAAGCAGAGGGCACTTTACATACTTTACTATAAGCATTTAGTCTCTCAATTTAAATAATTAACCCAATGAAATAAATTCATAGAGCTAAAAAAACCACTCTAATTTATTCTTGGTGCAAGTGGCGTGTGGGGATGCAGAGCCGGGCCTGGGGTGTGGGTCTAGAAGCTAAAGTGCCTGGTCTTCTGTAACCACCCACACAACCCCTTCCTCTCCTAGCTCTTTGAGGAAAGCGAATAAAGCTTGATGAGGACTTAAAATCGCTCTGCTAACCAAAAATTCTACAATTGACCATATCCAGAGTTATTTTGGGGGGGCAATCGGTACTCTCACATGCAGATGATGAGAGTGTAAACTGGAGGCGATTTGGCAGGAATCGATCACAGGGTTTAGGACACACAATGTCCCATCCAGCAATCAGTTCTAGGAGTGTGGATGTGCGCATACAGACCCATGTATACAGACCCACGTACACGTGGATGGAGGATGTTTATTGCAGCATCCTGAGAGAAAAATAAGCAACAATCTAAATGTCAATAGGAAATGATTAAGTAAAATACAGAGCATACGCAGAATGGAATTTTATACATTATGCAGCCACTTAAAACGATGAGATGAACTGACATGGAAATATATTTACAAAATTTTTTTTAAAAGATTTATTTATTTTAGAAAGAGAGAGTGCACGCATGCGTGAATGGGGGAGGAGCAGAAGGAGAGGGAGAGAATCTCATGCAGACTCCCTGCTGAGTGTGGAGCCCTGCTCCGGGCTCAATCCCAGGACCCTGAGATCATGACCTGAGCCAAAACCAAGAGTCAGACGCTTAACCCACTGAGCCACCCAGGCGCCCCAAAAGACATTTTTAAATAAAAAATAAGTAACAGAATCAATGGGAGAGATGGTCTGACTTGGTCATAAGCAAGAGTTCTACAAGCAGACAGCTGGGCTCAAGCCCTGGCTCTGCCACTTCCCAGCTATGTGACCTTGGACAAGTCACTTCTTCTCTGTATAATGGGGGTACAGATGGTACTTGTAGGGCTATTATGAGACTAAAACAAGTTATGCATGTTAACATGTTATCATTGTTATACGCCAAAAATGTTAGTTGTTACTATACATACAGTGTGATCCCATTTATGAAAATCTAGATAATGGTAAATGTATGTGTATCTCCACAAATACGTGCTGATACATTTAAAGAAGAACTATATAATACTTGCCTCTGTATATGTATTAGTGTATATGTATTTTTAATGGTGCCTTTTAAAAGGCCACATTCTCTCAACTAGTCAAGCTGTATAAAGCAGAAATTATTCCAAGTGCTGTCAACCTGGCCTTAGGATACAGTCTGCCGGATGGTCGGAGTTTCTCTCCCATTTCTGAAGGCACAGCCTTTTTCACTCCCCACTCCCACCTCTCAGCTCCACCTTCTGCAGCCCCACCCCTATCTGGTGCATGATTCAGAGAAGACAGTGGACACTGCAGACCGTCATCCACACACAGTAAAGGGCTCACACAATTACGAAGTCAGAGTCTTGCCTCCTCTCTTCCTGCAGTCTTTCCCACTCTGTCTCCCTGCCCTGGGCGACTCTATTTCTTTCCCCTCTAGAAAACCTCCTGTAGTAAAGTTTTTAAATAGACTCATCCATAATGAATTCATTATAGGCAGACAAAGTTTCCTATTTGCTTTCTAGAAGTGTTTAACTTTTTCCATGAATAAAAGAGAAGACTTATACACCCAAAGAAGACTCAGTAATTGTGGAGCAGCAGAGAGCCATGGTGTGGGTCTCTTTCTTCTAATGGGTGGAGAGCATGCTTCCCCGTGTGATGGCCCCCTCCATCAGGAGAGCTGGGCCGTCAACAGCAACCAGAACCTGCTCTGACTGTGCGTGTTAATATATCAAACCTGGTGGTAAGCCCAAAAGTCGTGGGATTTGGAAGTGAGGCCTGGATTCTATCTCGGTTGTCTCTGGGATATCCAGAAATATGGTTTTAACTCCAGACCTTAGAAAATGGGGATGATAACAGTTCTTGAGTATTATAAAAATTTATGACATTTTACTCAGAAAGTACCTTAGACTTGTTAAGAAAGTCTCTCAATGTGTTAAAATAGTTTAATGTTTTCTCTTTCATGTATATTTATTTAATCACCTAGTATTTTTGCTTATAAATAAGAAATAATTCACTTTCTCTTTCTTTTTTCTTCTTTCTACCTCTAATCAGGAAAACATTCATTGAATATTGCAAAAGAGCACCATTAAGAAGCAGAAATGATTATAAACATAAAACTCTCACTTCTTAACCAGTACAATCAAACAAACATGTTGTCTTGAAAGGAACCAAGCATCTTCTCCAATAACGCTGGAGCTTACAGAAGTCCCAGGGGTTAAGGAGAGTAAGCTAGTACTACTAGAGCCTCAAAGAGGACTATCAAAGTAACTCCCTTAGCAATACATAATGCTCACTTAAATGTTTATCTTTCACACATACTTGTGGGAATATTTATTACTTGAGTTTGACTCACTGGTTCAAGCCTGAATTGCGAGAAAGTTCTTAAAAAGCCTAACCATCCAGTTCCCATGAAGTTTTTAATAGGGTGCCACAAATATGGCAGGAGATGCTAGCAGTCAGTGCTGTGTGGATGGAAGAGAGAGCAGTTAGGGACATCCGGGGGAGGCAATGATACTTCTGCTTTGTCTTGGAAGCTAGATAACATCAGATCAACAAAAAGCTGTTAAGCAAGGTGAGGAGAGATGGGAAGAAGAAATGCACAGAACCTCCAGGGCAGTCTTTCTCCACCAGCTGGGTTTCTACCTCCACCTCTGCCTCCAGTGGAATAGTCCATTGGCTTAACGGGGGGGGTTTTGGAGCCTGAGCAATGGAAGGAGGACATTACCAAAAATACACTGTGCTAGATGTTGTGCAGGGGGTCTGCCCCCAGTACACTAGGGTTTTATACAGAGGTAGCAAGTAGCCATGGAGGATTTATTATTATTATTTTCATCATGATAAGTGCACTCCTTAATCCCCATCACCTATTTCACCCATCCCCCACCCACCTCCCCTCTGGGAACCATCTGTTTGTTCTCTAGAGTTAAGAGTCTGTTTCTTGGTTGGTCTCTCTGTTTTTTCCCCTTTGCTCATTTGTTTTGTTTCTTAAATTCCACATATGAGTGAGATCATATGGTATTTGTCTTTCTCTGAATGATTTATTTTGCTTAGTATTAATACTCTCTAGCTCAATTCATGTTGTTGCAAATGGCAAGATTTCATTTATTTTTATGGCTGAATAATATTTCATCATATATATTATATTGAAATATTATTTCATATATATATATGTATATATATATGGGTCATGGGACCCATGTCTTTATGAAATTATTCCAGATGATTGGAATGACCAACCCATGTGGAAGTTTCTGGTCTTGAGGTTCTTTTTTTTTTTTTTAAGATTTTATTTATTTATTTGAGAGAGAGACAGTGACAGAGATAATGAGAGAGAGCACATAAATATATATATGCCACATCTTTTTTGTCCATTCATCTATCGATGGACACTTGGGATGCTTCTATATCTTGGCTATGGTAAATAATGCTGCAATAAATATAGGGGTGCACATATCCTTTTGAATTAGTGTTGTTGTATTTTTGGGTAAATACTCAGTAGTGTGATGACTGGATCATAGAGTAGCTCTATTTCTAATTTTTTGAGGAACCTCCATACTGTCTTCCGCAGTGGCTGCACCAGTTGGCATTTCCACCAAAAGTGCACGAGGGTTCTTGTTTCTCCACATCCTCGCCAACATTTGCTGTTTTGCCGTGGAAGATTTTTGAACGAGTGAATGTCTAGACCAAAATAACATTTGAAAAATACTAGTCAAGCAACAGGAACTCTCATTCATTGCTGGTGGAATACCAAATGGTACAGCCACTTTGAAGGACAGCTTGGCAGATTTTTACAAAACTAAACACACTGTTACTGTGCAATCCAACAACTGGACTCCATGGTATTTCAACTCATTTGGTATCCACCCACACAAAAATCTGCACACAAATTCATAATTGCCAAAACTTGGAAGCACTCCATGGATAGGTGAATGGATAAACAGTGCATTCATACAATGAAATATTATTCAGTGATAGAAAGAAATAAGCTATTAAGCCATGAAAAGACATGGAGGAATCTTAAATGCATATTATTAAGTGAAAGAAGCCAATCTGAAAAGTCTACGAACTGTATGATTCCAATAACATAACTGAGAAAGGCAAAACTGTATAAAATCAGTGGTTGCCAGGGTTGGGATGAAGGAGGGATTAATAGATGGAGCACAGAGGATTTTTCAGGCTGTGAAACTACTCTATAGGGTAATGTAATGGTGGATACATGTCATTATACATTTGTCAAAATCCGTACAACGTACAACACAGAGAGTGAACTCTAATATAAACTATGGACTTTAATAATATATCAATACTGGCTCAAAAAAAAGTTAACTGAAAAAATCAACTTGGGAATGCTTGGGAATGAGGCTGGCCAGGCTTGAAATACAATGTTGAAATGGGACTTGAAAAGCAGAAATGGATGTCATAACCTGGTGTGCTCAGCAGATTCAAATTCTCTTGGGATTGGGTCATGGGACCCATGTTTTATGAAATGATTCCAGATGATTGGAATGACCAGCCCATGTGGGAGTTTCTGGTCTTGAGGTTCTTTTTTTTTTTTTTTTTAAGGTTTTATTTATTTATTTGAGAGAGAGACAGTGACAGAGATTGAGAGAGAGAGAGAGCACAAGCAGGGAAGAGAGGGAGAAGCAGGCTCCCGCTGAACAGGGAAGCCGACCTGGGGCTCGATCCCAGGACCTTCATGACCTGAGCCAAAGGCAGACGCTTAACCCACTGAGCCACCCAGGTGCCCCTCTGGTCTTGAGGTTCTTAAGGTGTCTGTGACCTGTGATTCTTTGCAGTTCAGCCCCAAGAGTAGTCACCTGAAAGGTAATGTTTCCTCATTTGGACTTTTAAAAGCCACTTGCAAGCATTCTCCCATTTCAAGTAGATCTCTCCAATTTTTAGATAAAGCTATTGAGTAGATAAAAGATTTGCTTAAAGTCATTCTGTGAGTTAATGGCCAATGGAATCCACCTTCTTTTCTCATTCAAGATTCTGCAGGGTGGATTAACCTGTTGCACACACAGCCTTTTCTCCTGTAGGCTTGCC
>NW_027397124.1:6449415-6507603 GCF_003265705.2 Callorhinus ursinus | reverse complement strand
CCCCCCCCCCCCCCCGCTCTAGTGCTCTGTGTTGGGCCAGGAGTACAGGAAGTTTTTGGGATGAGGTTGGCAAATGTTTCCAATTCCTTTTTGTACAGGTGCCCTGGGTTTAATGCCAAGACCTCTCACCCATGCCATCTAGACTCTTGCTACTCAAAATATGACCAGCAGCACCAATGTCACCTGGGAACTTGTTAGAAAATCTCTCTGCTCCCACCTCAGCCCTAATGAATCTGCACTGTCACAAGATCCCTGAATGATTCATTTGCATTCTAGAGGTCCCCTCCACCTGCCAGGCTCACCTGCTTTTCTATCCCAGCTTTGCCTTGGCTCCTCATCCTGCCTGTGGGCTCCACTGCCATCTCCCAGGCTGGGCTTGAGTCTCTGGATGTCCATCCCTGTGCCATCAACCCCATCACCATCACTATTTTTCTGCTTGTCTGCCTACGGAGACCCACATGTTTATGGGGACAACCAAAAGGAAGCCAAGAGTCATCACAGAACAAAACTGGTCTGCTAATTGATGCTCAAGGTTTGTTTCCTCCCTTCCTTCCTTCCTTCCTTCCTTCCTTCCTTCCTTCCTTCCTTCCTTCCTTCCTTCCTTCCTTCCTTTCCTTCTTTCCTTTCTTTCTTTCAGTTCTGTAAGTGTGTTCTCTGCACCAGTAGCATCAGCATCACCTGGGAATTTGTCAGAAATGCAAATTATGGGGCCCCAGCCTAGTACCAGGGAATCAGCAGCTGTGGGGCAGGGGCCCAGCAGCCTCTGCTTTAACAAGCCAATTCTCTTCCTTGCTCTTCAGGAGAAGCTTTGTGTGGTGCTGCCTCGCATGTAGTAAGGCAGCCCATCACAGGTGAAATCACCAGCCTTCTTAAAGTGTCAAAATCGCTCTCTCAATTCTCATCTGTCCCGATGTGTTTATTGATTTGGAAAACAAAATAAAAGATACACGAATGGCTATTAAACTAGCAGATCATAGTATCTTGAGTAGGGTGATCGTTCTGTGGTAATTAAAATACAGCAGAGGCTATTTCCGACATCTGATTATTGATCCGTGAGGCTGAGAAGCCATTTCAGCCCATTGTGTGAACCCAGTCCTTCTGCCTCAATAAGAGGCAATTCTGTCCTCCAGATAATTATAGACCCTCCTCCCCACACAGCCCTCACCCCATGTGTTGGAAAAATGATTATCTGGCTTAAATTTTTGAGAAAAAGAAATCAGATTCAGAAGCAATTTTTTTTGTGAGCAAAAGATTTCCGTTTCAAAAATCCACTTCCTTCCAGGAATGAAAGGCATCATTTTTTAAGTCAGAGATGAGTGGTGAATGAGTGTTTGAAAAGTGGCTCAGCACTTACATTTTATGTTCTAGCACTTAAGCTCAGCACATAAAACAAAGCAGAGGTGCAAAATTCCATGTAAATGTATTTCAAAACCTGTTCACCTTGATATTCCAGCCCAAGTTCATGGTCCTAAGTAACAGGGAGAGATTGGTGGGCCCCTGAAATGAAACTGAGCCCTCGGGATCATTAAGGGCTGCTCTTACAGAAATCTGTGCCTGTGTCCTAGGTCTTGGGGGCAAGCTGTTCCCCGTGAGGCCGGGGAGCCCACATGGCTCCTCCTGTCTCCTGCTCTGTGGCAACTGAATTGCCATGTCCTACTTCTGGGCCCTTCTGCCTTCCTCACCCCAGTATACCCTCCTCTCTCCTGTGGCCAATTCCTACTCATCCTTCAAGTCTCTGTTGGTAAGTCACCTCACAGAGGAACTCCATCACCACCAGGCTAGTTTCACTCCCTTAGCTCAGTTGCCCCATGGTTCCCCCACCTTCTTTCCTAACACAGTGTGTTTTCCTAAATTTACTTCAAAATCCATCAGCAGAAACAGTGTGGACTAATTTGTTCTCAGTAGTTGAAAGGTTGGTTTCTAAGCAGGTACAATCATCTAATACATTAGAAACAAATAATCTGATTTAAAAATAAGCAAAGGACCCAAATGGATGTATTTCCAAAGAAGACACTTGGATGGCCAATAGGTGCAATGGAAAGGTGCTCAATATCACTCATCATCAGGGAAAGACACATCAAAACCACAAGCAGATACACCTCACACCTGTTAGGAAGGCTAGTATCAAACTGACAAGAGATAAATGTTGGCCAGCATGTGGGGAAAAAAGGACCTGTGGGAATGTAAATTGGTATACTGTAGAAAACAGTATGGAGGTTCTTTTAAATATAAAAAAACAGAACTATTATATTACTCAGGAATTTCACCTCTGGGTATCTATCCAAAGGAAAAGAAACCAGTATCTCGAAGAGACAGTTGCACTCTTACATTCACTAAAGCATTATTAACAAGAGCTAAGATAGAGAAACAACCTAGGTGTCTGTCAATGAATGAAAAATGAAGATATAGTATATATACACCATGGAATATTATCCAGCCATAAAAAACGGGAACCCTGCCATTTGTGAAAATATGGATGAAATTGGAAGGCATTCTACTAAGTGAATAAACCAGAGAAGGAAAACACTGTATGATCTCCCTTACAAATGGAGTCTAAAGAGGTCAAACTCATGGAAACAGAGACTAGAATGATGGTTGCCAGGGGCTGGGAGTAGAGGCTAGGGAAAATGAGGTGATGTTGGCAAAGGGGACAGACTTTTAGTTATCAGATGAATAGGTCTGGGGATCTAATGTATGGCATGGTGACTGCAGTCAATAATACTGTATTGTAGATTTGAGATTTTCTGGGAGAGTAGATCTTACAAGTCCTCACTGCACGCACACATACCCAACCATGTGAGGTAATGGATGTGTTACTTAACTTGATTTTGATAATCATTTCTAATGTATACATATAGAAAATCACATTGTACACCTTAAATATATGCAATTTTATTTGTCAATTATGCCTCAATAAAGTGAGGAAACATAAAGCCACGGTCTAACGTGGCCACTACAAGTTCTTGTTATCTCTTCCTGATCAACTGTTCATGCTTTCCTTTAGCATATGAACTCCAGAAATTGTGTTTTTAATGTTGAAAAGAATGGATTGTCGACTAGTGTGTTAAATGTTAGCAATAAGCCCTCATTCGTGAAATGAAAGGAGATCAAGATAAGTGAGCTATGTGGCTAGGAAAAATATTTTAGAAAAAACTCCTCACCTTGTAAAAGGGAGGTCCGTACCCTTAGGGATGGTTCTGTGGCTTGGCCCCAGTGATCTTGTTTCTGATGGACTTTTGGGGAGACATTTTTGTTGCCTGATGCCCACAGATTCTGTCCCTAGAATGTGCTCTTCTCTGGAGCAAGCTTTCATGCAAGGGGACACATGACACCTAAACAGGCAACGAACAGCCTTCATCAACTTTTCAAATTAGTTATCTAAACCATTTGGGGCGTACATGCTAATAAACCTGTGTTTAATAAATGTCTCCATGCGGGGTAAAAATCGGTCAAAGGCTTGCTTTTACGATAAGCTGGTTGAGGGGGGTACACAATGGCCAGGTCTCTAGCACCCTGAATTTCTTCAAGGCTGCAGTGGCCGAGCAGGAAGACGCCAGGCGCTGTGGAGGCTCTGATTGTCATCACCCCTGCCTTACGTCTGGTTCTTCCTGGCCAAGTGTCAGGAGGGCAAGGACCACTCACTAAACACATCACAGCAGCAAAGGAGCTTCTGGAATGGATGGCCAGAGTGTTCAGGCTCGCCAGGAGAGCTACATGAAGACAGGAGCGTGCAGAAAGAAACCATGAACGGACGCAGGAAGCCTACGTGTGAGAATACGTGTACCACGAAAATACTGTTTTAGGTAATTTCGCAGAAAAGAAGGTTGGCAGGTAGAAAAACAATAGGGGTTTTCATATGCTGACTTTTTTTTTTAAATCATTTTTCTTTTGCATGTTGGTTTTTATTTTCTATAATTTAAAATTCTCTATTTCCATAATGATGGGAGATTCTGTGGGAATATGGGGAGGCGGGCAGATAGTTTCAGTATTTTTAAATTATCAAATTCATAGTAAAGTTACCCCATAGCTTAGTGCCTGTCATTTCCTTGTGCTTCCATGTCAGCAGGGTACAGAACACAGTGGGTGTAAGGAATACACAACAACAACAACAAACAGGAAAAAACCCTCTCCCAGTCCAGATGTGTTGTAAGTATCTGTTAGACTGAACTGAGGGAAGCCCAGAATTCCTTCCTTCTGGTGCTTATTATCTTCATCTATCATCAAGCACAAGCTGAACCTCTTGTCATAGCCGAAAGCTCTTCAGACGAACTACTGATTATTCCAGGATGGATGATTTCTTCGGTCCTGTGGCTCACTTCTTTTGACCAACCAGGACTTGAAGGCTAATCAGTGTTGCTATAGATTCTGCTCTGAAGCTCCTCTGTACAATTCGGTGGCACCAGGCCACATGTGGTTCTTGAAATGTGGCTGGTCCCCACTGAGATGTGCTCTTCATACAAATACATACTGGGTTTCAAAGACTTCAGATTTAAAAAAAAAAGAATTTAACATGTCTCCGTTAATGACGTTTATTCGATCACATGTTAAAATACTATTTTGGAAACACAGGGTCAAATAAAATATGTTTAAATTTAAGTTTACCCGTTTATTGTTACTTTATTGTTATGTTAATCCCCATACATTACATCATTAGTTTTTGACGTAGTGTTCCATGATTCATTGTTTGCGTATAACACCCAGTGCTCCATGCAGAACGTGCCCTCCTTAATACCCATCACCGTGCTAACCCATCCCTCACCCCCTCCCCTCTAGAACGCTCAGTTTGTTTTTCAGAGTCCATAGTCTCTCATGGTTCGTCTCCCCCTCTGATTCCCCCCTTCATTCTTCCCTTCCTGCTATCTTCTTCTTTTTTAAACATATAATGTATTATTTGTTTCAGAGGTACAGGTCTGTGATTCATCAGTCTTTCACAATTCACAGCGCTCACCATAGCACATACCCTCCCCAATGTCTATCACCCAGCCACCCCATCCCTCCCACCCCCCACCACTCCAGCAACCCCCAGTTTGTTTCCTGAGATTAAGAATTCCTCATATCAGTGAGGTCATATGATACATGTCTTTCTCTGATTGACTTATTTCACTCAGCATAACACCCTCCAGTTCCATCCACTTCGTTGAAAATGGCAAGATTTCATTCCTTTTGATGGCTGCATAGTAATCCATTGTATATATACACCACATCTTCTTTATCCATTCATCTGTCGATGGACATCTTGGCTCTTTCCATAGTTTGGCTATTGTGGACATTACTGCTATAAACATCGGGGTGCACGTGCCCCTTCGGATCCCTACATTTGTATCTTTGGGGTAAATACCCAGTAGTGCAATTGCTGGATCGTATGGTAGCTTTATTTTCAACTTCTTGAGGAACCTCCATACTGTTTTCCAGAGTGGCTGCACCAGCCTGCATTCCCACCAACAGAGTAGGAGGGTTCCCCTTTCTTTTTTAATGGAGATAGGAGGAGATTTAAAATTACATAGGAGGTTTGCTTTTGTGACTTGCATCATATTCCTGATGAAGAGCATTGCTCCAAAGAAAAGTTCTGTTGGAAAAGTGGCAGATAAAATGAAGCTGGGGTTATCTGGGCTGTAGGAGGGGTCACTGCTGGCACTTGGCCCTGGCCATCCAGGGTGCTAAGATGTGCCTCTGGACCTGGGTAACTCAGGCCAGGTCTAAAGTCCTTCCCTTCTGCTTGGCCCCATTTCTTTCGGGCCTCTGTTTGGTGCCAGGTGACAGCCAGCTAGCCTGCTGAATTAATCCTTGTGAACGAGTGACAGATGCTAGTGGGTTCAGGACCTACCCCTTTCCATGGCCCTGTTCGGAAATCCAGCATGGTCTTTGTGAATATACATGACAATTTACTGTCCATTCATACAACCAATACTGACTGCAGACTGTGTACCATACACACTGCTAGTCCCCAGGCCAGAGACACTGTCTTCTGAAAGAGAGACAGAGAGACCGAGAGATGGAGAATTTCAATGCAGTGAGCAAGATTCTAGAGCAGTGGGGTAGAGGTCCATATAAGTAAATAGATTTGGAATAGGGAAGATAATACGACTCGATGTTCAGACAGGCCCAGGGAGCTTTCACAGAGGAGCTAGAGTTTGAGAAGCATTTTGAAGAGTGAGTAATGATTTCTAGGGGAAGAAGTGAGGAAAGAGCCTTCTACATGCTCTTTTGGGAATCCTGTCGGGGATGAAGAGGGTTCTCTTCTCTCTCTCTCCATTCCCTTGGGTTATGGAGTTGATGTGAATATAATGTTCATCACCCTCTTGCTGTCTCCCTAGCTCGTGCTAATGAACTATTCCACCTAGCACACAGCTTGGCCGATGCGAACACTGGCCAGGACTTCCCCTCTCCCCTCGGGAGCCATTTGCTTCTCTTGCACATGTGGAGTTGAACTTTTCTTCTCCCCTTTCATTCTGCTTAGTAAGCAGACCCTGACTAACAACACCTGCATCCTATTCACTCTGCAACGCGAGCCAAAGGGTAGAGAAGCTGGTCTTTGGGGGTGTGTGTGGGGGGAGCTGGGTGCAGTGTGGGGACAGCCGGCTTCGTTTCCTATCAAGGGGGGCCACTGGGAGGTTTCACAGAGACTCGTGTCATACTTCCGTAGACAGTGCTGCTGTCACTGGTCCACATGTACATCCTAGCTAGGGCACGCTCGCGGCCGGCCCCTCAGTGGCCCCTGCTTCCTCGCTACTTCCCTTTTAGTCCAACAAAAATTGCACTCCTCATTAGGGTCCTCATAAGGCAGATTTTGGAAAAAAGGAGAAAGCAAAAACAAATCGCTTCCTTCCCAAATGGAGCACTTTGAACATCGACATCCTCAAAGCATTGATTCACCACGTACAAAGACAGGAGCTGTTGCTTCAATAAACCACTAGTTTGAGAAGAGGATCATCCACATTGACAGCGATAGCCTTGGAGTCACTGTTTAGTGGACCCAGGCTGGGCATATGCATGTAAACATTAGCCGGGTAAGTCGACACCATGATGTCATTATTTCTGGTATTTCAAAATGTTGTTGTCGGAGCTTCTTAACATAAAAGTTAACATCACCAGTCATATGACCCAGATCATATTTGTTTTTCTCTAGACAAACACAAGTCCCATTTTCCATCCCTTTCTCAAGCTGGGCATGCGTGACTTCCCATCAGCTCCCCTGCTGGCTAACAGCCTGGGAGAGGGACCCCCCGGGGTTAACTGCTGAGCAGTTATGCCAGGGGGCCGCACGTCCACATGTGAACATGAATTTCTTACTCGAGAGATACGAAATAATGCTAATGCTTATCTGCCTGGCACATAAGCGTTCTGAGCATGGTGTTAAGTGCTTTATAGATGCCTTGATTATTCTCTACCTTTTGAGGTAGTTCGTAAATAGCAGACTGAGAGTAAAAATACTCTCCCTCAATGGATGAATGGATAAACAACATGTGGTCTATACACACAATGGAATGTTATGCAGCCTTTAAGAGAAAGGGAATTCTGGTGTATGTTACAACATGGATGAACCTCGAAGACATTATGGGAAGTAAAATAAGTCAGTCACAAAAAGACAACTACTATATGATTGCTCTTATATGAGGCACCTAGAATGGTCAAACTCACAGAGACAGAAAGTAGAATGGTGGTGTCAGAGGCTGGGAAAGGAAAATGGGGAGTTAGTATCTAATGGGGATAGAATTTCAGCTGGGGAAGATGAGAAAGTTATGGAGATGGACAGTAGTCATGGTAGCAAATGTACTTAACGCCACTTAAAAATAGTTAATATGGTAAATTTTATGTTATGCGTATTTTGCCATAATAAAAGAAGTAAAAATACTGTCACGTGAGAAACTGATAACGCAAAGAGATGTTCTTATTTGGTCGGTTTGGGAATTCCTATCTGAAAATTTTATTTTTTGAAACTGTACTGTCTTCAGATTTTTTTTTAAAGATTTTACTTATTTATCTGAGAGACAGAGAGAGAATGAGAGAGAGAACACGAGATGGGGGAGGGTCAGAGGCAGAAGCAGACTCCCTGCCAAGCAGAGAGCCCGACTCGGGACTCGATCGCGGGACTCCAGGATCATGACCTGAGCCGAAGGCAGTCGCTTAACCAACTGAGCCACCCAGGCGCCCTGTACTGTCTTTAGATTTAACACTTAACAGAAGAGATGTTTTTCACGAACTACCTATGTAATATTTTTCCCCAATGTCCTAAAAAAAAAAGAAATTTCTTTCTTCTGTTCATCATTATACATTTAATTTGCCTCTCACATGATAGGGAAGCTTTCCTAACCACCCCCTGAACGCCTCCCTCTTGGGTTTACTACCACTCCTTTCTTAGGAACTCCGAAGAAAAAGATTCCAACTTGTCTGGCCTGAAGTAATGTGGCCTGGTGCCCACACCTGCAGGGCCTACGTGTCTGAAAATCTGGAGTCCTTTCCTTTCCAGACGCTGAATGATGGAGCCAACCCTCTGAGGATGAGTGACAGGTTTTATCATGCTGTGGGTATTTAAAATATGGTCTTGTATGGGGGGCACTTCTTGACATTCTTCACGATGAAGACCATTCCTGAAATAGAAAGCCCTAATCATTGCTAAGAGTGGCTTATCTTCTTCAGAGATGTTTTATGCTTTGCATTGGTGATAATTAGTTGTTATTTATTAATAATTTGTTAATGTTCTTTGCCACCTATAAGTGCCTCGATCAGCTTATTTGATCCCCACAACTTAATGGGGTGGCTGGACCATAACATCCCAGTTTTACCATGTTGGGGGGTGAGGAAAATAAAACCAAAGAGATAAAGGCCATGACTCTTACACTTAAGTATGTTTCAGAATCACCTGGAAGGTTTATTAAAACAGCGTGCGGGGGTGTGGGGAGTTACTCGTAAAGCTTCTGATTCACGAGGTCTGCAGTCGGCCCGAGAATGTGCATTTCTCACAAGCTACCAGGTGACAGTGATGCTGCTGCCCGTCAGGGGCCACATTTTGAGAAGCCCTGGCCTATGGTCACAGAGTTGGTGGGTGGCAGAACCAGGCCCTGTGCCTCCCACTCCCAGTCCTGCGCACTAGCCGGATTGTGGTGTATGTAGGAGGTGTGGTGCCATTTACAAAGCAGGTTCCACAAACCGTCCCCCCAAGAAGTGCCATCATCCACAGGCAGGCAACCATTCCATCAGCCTGGAAGGCAGGACTCACATTGTTCACCCCTTTCCCTCCAAGCTTCGGGCGCAGTAAGCCGCAGGTGGCTGCTACTTAATATCACACGTGTGTTTGCCAAGAGAAATAATTCACCCAGTCCGTCTACTGATTTCTAGGGTGTGCTTTACAAATGGGAAAACCAATGGGCCCCATGTTCCTTGCACTGCACCCTCACCTGCTTGAATGTTCTTCATTATCATGCAGCTCAACTTGATGAATTGAACACCCCCCTTTCTTTTGCCTGCAACACAGAAGGCTCTGCTCCTGGAAACAAAATCTATAGCAGAACACCCTAACACCCGTAAATCTCCTTCTAGTGAACTGGGCCTGCAGGCTGCGTTAACTATGAAGCTGAGCAGTGGCTGCAGCTGGTGGTGAGGCCAACAACAAGATGGAGACTGCTCACTGTCATCAGGGCATCGGGGAGCGGCCGAGAGGCTCACTGGCTCTGAACCACCACATCTGCAGCACATTAACGTCGGGCCAGATGACTTCATAGGATCTGCTGGGTTCCTGGGACGGTTTTCTACATCTCTCTTTCTCTCTCATCTCTCTGATAAATACACACACACACACACACACACACACACACACACACACAGGCACTCCTTTACTTGTTCAAACTTCCATATGAATATATATCCTCAATGACACTAATCATTTTAGCTCTTCTTGCTTTAACCACCTAGAAGTGTGCATTTCAGTTTTCTGGCACAAATATTTAAATATTCGTGTGTGTGTGTGTGTGTGTGTGTGTGTGTGAGGAAGAGGTCCACTGAGGCCTAGGGATCTGGCAGGAGGAGAATCTCCTGCTTCAGGTCTGAATTCTGGGCCCCGTTGGCCTGGCTGACGAGGTCTGACTCTACCCTTCTAGGCCTACAGGCCTCTGAGGCTGCATGTCTAAATTGACAGGGTGCCATTTTAATTATTTATGTGTTTTTACTTTCTCAGGCTCTGCCAATAACAATGGGAAGCTC
Organism: Callorhinus ursinus; assembly: GCF_003265705.2. Classification (NCBI taxonomy): domain Eukaryota; kingdom Metazoa; phylum Chordata; class Mammalia; order Carnivora; family Otariidae; genus Callorhinus; species Callorhinus ursinus. Next base: position 6,497,406 of record NW_027397124.1, on the reverse strand, counting down.
TCTGGTTTATGTCAACAAAACAGAAGAGCGAAAACTCCATTTCTGAAGCATGTGAAGGAGAGGAAAAAGGGAGTTTCTCAATGTATGCTTAGCAATTGGGAGTTTTCGCTAACAGTTACACTTCAGAGACAAGAGAGGAAACGTGTCTGCACCCTGGGACTGTGTGGGGCGCTCCCAAGAGCCGAGTGAGTGAACCTGGATCTGTGGCTATGAGTTTGTGATGCTCTGTGTGAAGCTATCTTGGACCCTGAGGCAAAAGGGAAATTCGGTAATGATGATTCCATTTTTATTTGAAGTTATGACATTTTGTTCATCATGGATTCTCCTGCCTTGTTTTTTTATTTTTATGGATGTTGTATTAATTAGAGATTTTTGGTGCCCCTTGAAATTTTGTACTTGAGATGAGTGCCTCACTCTCCTGACCATGGTCCAACTTTGAGTTTGTGTATAATTCTCAGATGGCCACAGCCTGAAAACCTGGGTTACTGAAGAAGGTCTAAGGTAATGATTTGGTGAAATGGGTAATTTTGGGGGGACAATAGCAGCTAAATTTATGGAGACCTTTGTATCGGCTGGACACATCTCATGCCTTCCCTTGCTCTATAAGCGCTGTAAGAGTGGACACCATTTGATTATTCCCATTCTATTCTTCAAAGCAAGGGCAGTCCCTACTACCTGGTAGATACTCAATAAATATTTGTTGCAACACCTCTGTGAGGTTAGTGTTATTTTCCTCATTTCACAAATGAGGAAATGAAATCTTGGTGGAATCTGATAATGGCCTAAATTCACACAGCTGGTGAGTGGTGAAGCCCAGACCGTTTACACCAAACCCTGTGCTCTCCACAGGTGACCGCTCTGCGGTCACATAAAGCTGAAGAGTCTATCCCTCAGAGTTTCCCATTGCCCATAGGAGTTGATGATTGTTACTTCTTGGGAAATCAACTAAAATAACTCTGTGATTGGATGCTAAAATTCCTGGTAGCTCCTAATCCCACTATTTTATTTTGAGAAATGCTTCAAGCCTGACCTATTCAGCCTGCTGTTAATAGGAGCAAAGATGTCCAGACACCTCAACAGACACAGCCAAGGGTATGCCTCTGCTTCCCACCTGTCAGGCAGCTGGGAGCTTCTGAGAGCCATGGGCTGCACCCTCCATTAAGTGCCAGTGCCTGCCAGCCACCAAGACTTCGTAGGGTCTGGTCCATGTATCCTAAGTATATTCATCCAGAGTATCAATCTATAATAAAATGCCAGGACCAGTGGGCTTCAGGTCCTGTTTTTATCGATCCTATGGCACAACAATACATGGAATATAACTGGTTGTACCCATCTATCTACAGCACTTGTCTTGCCTAGGAAGACCAGCAATTGCCTTTATCTTGGGGGCGGAAATGAGAGAGGAGCCCTGAAGCTGTCAGGATGCGCAAAGCCAGAGAGAAAACATCAGGAAATTCAGCTTTCATCAGCAGGAAGCGTAATGATCTAGCATGGGGATTAGCAAGCGTTTCTGTAAAATAATAAGTATTTTAAGCTTTGCAAGCCCTGTGGTCTTAGTTTCAACTACTCAATTCACCGGGTGAAAGCAACCACAGACAATATGGAAATAAGGGGGGGGCATGGCTGTGTTCCAATAAAGCTTTATTCACAAAAGTAGGCAGCAGGCCAGCCTTGACCCACAGGCGAGCTGTGGCTTGCCAGTCCTTGCTCTAGAATGCTGTTTCCCTTTACTTAATGATGCTATGTAACTTATCTCTACACCTCCAAACAAAATACACGGACCAGAATAACAAGGATGAGGGCTGATATTTGTAGGACGCTTACTATTGACTGAGCATACATGCGACAACTCTCTCTTGGGCTCACAGAAACATACACCCCGCCAGTCCCCTCCAGCTTGTCTGACACCCCTTAATCCAAGCCCATCCTCTCACCTGGACTATTACAATGGAGTCCTAACTGGGCATCCCTTCCTCCAGTCCTGCCCTGTGCAATCGACTTCTACACAGAGGCCAGAGTGGTCCTTTAAAAATGTAAATCAGATCATATCCTCTTTGAGGACTTGTAGCTTCTCTTAGGATGAAAACCCAAGTCTGCCCCTGTGACCCACAGAACACAGCCGGGCCCGGCCCAGCTCGTTTGCCCTGTCTCCTGCTGCCTCCTCACTCTCCGGGTTCTGGCCAATTGGCCTTTTTAAAGCCCCTTGACTCACTGGCTCCTTCTGCCTCCGGCCTTCCCAGAGCAGTTTCTTCTTTCTGGACTCCTCCCCAAACCCCATCCCTCTTTCCTCTTGGTGAATCCCCCATATCCATCTCAAATATTACTTTCTCAAGGGAGCCTTTCCTGATTCCCAGATGAGCTCGGGACCCTGTCAGTCAGCTTACGCGGCAGAGTTTTCCTTCGCAGTGCTCATTTCCATTGATGAATGACTGCTCGTTCATCTGTCAGATGAACGGCTCCTGTTAGACCATCAGCTCTATGAGGGCAATGACGGTGACTGTCTCCTTCAAGCCATGTCCCCAGCACCTAGCAGAGAGCCTGGCACACAGTGGGTGCCCCATAGATACTCCACTAAGGCATTTGGAAACAAATCAAGGCATGATGTATCCGATGGAATCGGCCCCTCACCCAAGGCACCATCATTAGCTGGGTTAATGGAAAGGAAGGAGTCACAAGAACATGGGATGACCAAGAACCTGAGAGTGTCATTCAGCTCAGAGAGAGGTGGGAAATGGGTGACATTTTTAGAAACCCACTGGATGGCATAACAATTGAATACAAGCCTACAGTTGAGGTTCTAATGGAAGCTTGTTGTACACAGAATAATGAAGTTTAAAAAACTACTTTTCCTCCTTTCTCTGCCATGTGGAGGCAACACAGGGTTGAAGGCATGAGATCCACAGGCTGACTTCCTGAGTATGAATCTCAACTCTACTGCTTATATATAGCTGTTGATCTGGTGAAAGTTCCAGAAACACACTATGTCCCATCGTCTCCATCGATAACATGGGGGAAATCAGAGTGCCTATCTCAAAGAGCAGTTGTGTAGATTACATGGTACAATCCAGAGAAAGTGTGACACAGGCCTAGCACATTATACAAGCTCAGTAACTGCATTATTATTACGACACCAAATCAGACTATGGGGTCATCCTGGACTCAAAAGACTGAAATGATCTACAGGCCATGCTAGGATCTGAAACTTCTTTTCTCATTAGGGTGTGAGGTGGTCCTTGGGACCCTCGTGTGAGATATATCTCCTGGCTCACCCTGGTTGTAGGACTGTGACCAGACAGGGCCAGGGGAATGGGATTTGGTGAAAATGGATACAACCATTCTCCCTGCCACTGAATTGTCAGCTTCCAGGGTCCAGAAGAAACCGCTCCCCCTCCCAGGGCCAAATCTCAGGCTTTCTTTTAGGCTCCAAAAGGACACAATAACAAAGCATGGGGGGGGGGTGGAGGGACACTTCTTTGATCTCTGTCCCATCCATTCTTCTCCAAATCACAGAACCAGGACCTCCTGCCAATTTCTGATCTTTTGTCCCAAGTCAATTCATGAACGCTCACACATTACTTTGAAGATAAAAGCACCACATCAGTGCACCATGATACCACTATTATTTTAATAAGAGGAGCCTGCACATGTCTCTTTGACATATGAGCTGTTCAAAATATTTGTCTAGTTTTTCAATTCAGCTGCATGGGAAAAGTACTGCCTCGCCTCTCATGTATACTCCTATATCTACCACTATATGGAATGAGCATTATTTTCATAAAAATGTTGGACTTTTCTCCAACAAAAGAAACTGATGTTCCTCTTGGGGATACCCCTCTGATGGCCAAAACTCAAGTAATTATTTTCAGAGATATGTATATTTTAAATGCCTAATTTATCGCCATGCTTACAAAGGCCAATAAAATGTACTATAATATTCACAAGGCCAACAAAGTTGAGAAGAAATCGAGAAGAAATATGTGTGTGCATATAATAATGGATTTAAAAGCAAACAGATAAATGGATTCTACTTGAAGAAGAGGAAGAGCAGAAAGGATTTTATTCTCTAGATCTATCCCAGTGATTATTTTATAGCCAGGCTCAGAAGAGCCTTTTCAAGGAATTTCTCTGGGGGGAGCATATTCCACCAAGTCCTGGCACATCACTTTGGCCACCTCCATCAGCCCTCTGCAGGTGTCACCAACATCTCACGTGCTCTCATTTGCTCAGGTTCACTGGCAGCAGAAGAACCAGATGCAGCACCAGAGCTGACCCGTATGTCGATGGCCAGGGCTGGGCAGAGAACCAAGAAGGCTGCTGGAGTTGGTGAGGGACCACCAGCTGGAACGTGGAAGCACAGAGTCTCTCATAAACCCTGGACCTATGACTGGCACCTGGGAGCAGCCCTCACACCTGCCATAGGCTGCAGGTTTGTCCCTTGGTTTCCACTCCAAGTCTGAGCATGACCCTCAGGCGAGCCCGGTTTCGCCTCTTAGCCATGATGGAGTCCACGGTGTGGTCTGACGGCCTTGCCTCAGGGAAGATACTACTCCATTCTGCAGGAGGAAGTCACATGTCCATAGCCTGGACTACTCCTCTGTCTTGGGCTGAAATCCTTGGGGTTTTGGCTTGAACCATTTTCCTGGTTCCTGTTTTGTTCAAATGTTTCCCTAGAAGTCCATCTGGCTTTCCACAGACCTGACTCTCGGGGGTTAGCCAGGGGCCGTGCCCTGGCTGGCTCTGGACCCCCAGAGCTCCATGGACCACTAACCCCACAGCACCTTCTTTACCCTTCAAGTCCCCAGCCACCCACTGCCTGGCCCCTCTCTGGGATCTGTCGTCCATTGCCTGGTGGCATCTCTGGTATTGTTGGGTCCGTACTGTAATTCAACTTTTCGCGTCTGCCTTGTTTTCTCAACTAATTAGTGCAGAGCGGGAAAGGAAGCAACAATCTGGTCAGATCCACCCCAAGGAATTCCGATCCCAGGATGCCTGCCAGGAACTGGCAGCCACTCTGAGTCAGTCAGCACCCCACTGGTCTCGGTGTCTCTGACATATGTTAGACTAGACACATCCTAGAATAGTTTAACACCCCCAAAGGCAAGAATATGTTCCAGAATAGTCCCTCAAAAACCTCCTGAGGGAGAGGGTCTCCACTCGTGGCAAAATCAATGAAGGCATTCAAAGGCCTTTGATCTCTCGCAAGAGCAGTCCCCGCCTGTGGCGGAGGTGCCCCTCCTATCCCTCCTGTCACTGGCAAGGCCGGCTGATGTAGAAAACTGAAGCCCTGACTTCAGGACAGGAGCATTTGTGGATTCCGTCTGAGCCACGGCATTTCCGTGAGGAGTTCCAGGGAGTGACAGAAACATTCTTCCCTGGGACGAAGTGTCCTGTTTTACTGATGATTTCCAGAAAGTGCCAACGTCACTTTGGGCATGACTTACTCTTCAAGATGGCGCCAGTTACAGAGGCCATGAGGGGCTCTGCCCCCCTCCTGCACCCGCCCCCCCGAGGCCTGGCTGTCTGGGCGGCCTGCTGCTGCCTCTTCAACTTGCCACCCCTGCCTTTTGTAGCCATCTTCCAGGGATCGGACTGTTTTCCCATAGCGCGCAAACTGACAGCGGTGGGATCCCTGTCTCCCCGGGCAAATTCGGCCCCGTGCAGCTGGCTTTGCTGGCAGTTTTGAGCACAGGACAGGAAATCTGTAACATTCACAGGTCGGGCCAAGCGAGTGGCATGTGTCCCAGTCCCCAGATGCCGCAGCCTGAGAACGCCGTTTCTCCTCTGGCAGGTCGCTGGACGAGCCCATGAACACAGACGTTCATCCATGTATAATTGATGGCATAATAAAAGCGGCTCTGGCTGCAGGAGGAAATACGATATGGCATAAATCACCCTGCCAGGGCGAAAATGAAATTGAGATCCAAAATTTAAAAATAACGACTGCCCTTTTGCTCATTAAATCCTCAGGCGATAAGGAATTCTTCCCACGTCTCAAAACCTCTGGTGGGAAGGGGTACAAGCACCCTGTTCTGCCCAGGGGATCTGGAGCATGGGGAAGAGGGAAGGAAATCTCCGTTTGTAGGGACACCCTGCGGGTGAGTCCTCCTTGTAATCCTCCCAACAAGCTAACCCGGACGGCCCTCATTTAACAAAATGGGAAACCGAGACAGAGAACTAAGAAATTTGTCTGCAGTCACGCTGCCAAGTGATGCACGTGGAATTCTGATCTGCATCTTAAATGTGGGGCCCCCTTCCAATGTCACAAGGTGGAAATGAGACAGGAGGACAGGGAGGCCCTCTGCCGAGAGGCACAGGCGGGCAGAGGCTGAGGGCAGCCCAGCGACGGCAGGGTGGGGGCGGGGAAAGCAGCCGACCTGGGAACTGGCGGCGCCTGCGCAGTCTGACAGGCAGGGGGTGGGGGTGGGGGGGCATCTGGCGTCAGAGCGGAGCTGTGAACTTTATGCTTGCTGAGGAAAATGTGTAACTGCATCCTGAAATGAAAGCATCTTTTCTGACGGGGCAACATGCGCATTGTCACGCACAGAGATGGTCTCCTCTATCTCCTTTTTCCTCCACCTAGTAGGTGCTCAATAAATATTTGGGAATGTCTTTATTGAGTCCAGAATGACCACCAACATCCTTCCCGTGCCCTCATGTCGCTTCCCCTGCCTCATTCTGCTGCGCTTACCGAGCTCAAGCTGTGTCCGAATGCAGCTCACTTTACACCAGTAACGTCTAGGGAGACAGTGTTGTTGGAATGAGTCTCTCAATCCCTTCTCTGAGCGTATTGCGTTTGAGGAGTGTCTCTTCCCGCAAGGACTCTAAAGCCATCCAGATTGTGTGCATTGCACAGAGGCTGCTTACTCTTATGCTGACTTTTTCCCCTTTTAAATCCCTTCCTTCCTTGGACGTGTTCATCTCCTCTAAGATACATTGCTGAGACAGAAGAACAAGGTGGGAAGGACACTGCCAGCTGGCTTGACAACTGTTTCACACAAAGAGAGAGAGGATGCCCCATTTGGCAAGCATGGAGGAGAGGCGTCCCCCTGGGACTAGGGTTTGGGCCCCCGATGGGTTGCCCGTGGGCCATTCCCCTGCAGCTCTGTGGGAGTCAGAGCCCTGCCTGGCCCAGGTTGCTGTCCCAGCAGCTGCTCATTTCCAGTCCTAGCAGCAGCTGACAAGGACAGCAGGAGAGGAGCCCAACGTGGCCGATCTACCAGGCTCTGTGCCTGGAGATATCTGTGAGTCCTTCCCAGGAGCCCAGAGAAAGGAGGGGCTGAGGGAGATGAGGAAGGAACTTTAATATCAAAGAGTGGCATCATCATATTACTTCTGCATGCTGGCTACCATTATACATCATACTTTCCACATGTCTTTGGGGTTCTGGGACCTAGTTCCAATGTTGGGGTGGGGTTTCCCCCATACCACTGAGGAGCAGTTCTCTGACACCAGCTGGATGTCCTACAACTGAACTTGATTCTGATGCTGTCTACCCAGAGGTAGCATCAGCTATAACAGAGTTAAGGGTTCTATCCTACAAGACTGCCCAGCCCACCTCAGACACCAGTGGCAAGTTCAGGTTATGACTTGGGCTTCTGACAGAGCAGCTATAGATCAGAGTTGCCAATGCCAATAACCTCTGCTTAGGTTCACTGAATTTGCTAGAGCAGCACACAGAACTCAGAGAAACATTTTACTTACTAGATCACCAGTTTCTTATAGAAGGACAGAACTCAAGAATAGCCAGATGGAGGAGACACACAGAGCAAGGTATGGGGGAAGGGGTGCAGAGCTTCCATACCCTCTCTGAGCACCCCAATCTCTCTGCATCTCCAGTGTTCACCAACCCAGAAGCTCCCAAACCCTCTCCTTTTGTGTTTTTAAAGAAGCTTTATTACATAAGCCTAATTGGTTAAGTCACTGACCATTCTCCTGCCCCTTACTCCTCTTAAGTTCCAACTGAAAGTTCCAACCCTCTAATCACATGGTTGGCTCCACTGGCAACCAGTGCCATCCTTAGGTGCTTTCCAAAATCATCTTGTTAGCATAACAAAATAGACACCTTTAAACTCTCATCGCTTAGGAAGTTCCAATTCCTGTGAATCAGGAACCATGGACAAAGACCAAAGCCCGAATATATATGAGAAATATATATCTTTGGTATCTAAATGATATATATTTTCCTATAGTCATGATACTGCAAAATGGCTCAAGCTGTACAATCTACTTTAAACTAGGCCAACCACCAACCTCTGGGGATTCAGAGATTTTCCAAGGCATTTGTGGACACTATAGATTTAAGAGAATCAATTTCCAGATTCTCAACCTCCAAATGTACTCCTTCCTAAAATATTTGCAAGAGAACAATCTCTTGGTGGAAACATCAAGCCAGTTCTATTGTCTACCTCCCTGTCACAAACACCCTTCTCCCACTTGGTAAGAGAAAGCCATGCCCTTCCCTTAGCTCTGCTATTACTTCAGTGCAGTCTGGGGAGTATCTGTCACTTATTGCTGCATGAACAATTACTTCAAACTTAGTGGCTTAACACAGTACCTATTGATGATTTCCTGATGTCTGTGGGTCAGGAGTCCAGGTGTGGCTTGGCTGGTCCTTCCTTCAGGGTCTCTCATGAGAATGCACTCAAAGGGTCTTTTGGGGTTAGAGTCTCATCAGAGGCTCAGCTGGGGAAGGATCCACTTCCAAGCGGGTCAGGATTTGGTTCCTTGTAGGTTGTTGGAATGAGGGCCTTGGCTCCCAGCTGGCTGGCAGCTGCAGGATGCTCTGAGTTCCTAGCCACATGGGCTTCTTCACACAGTGGCTTACTTCATCAGAGCCAGCAAGGGAGAGAGTCAAGAGTGTCTGCTAAGAAGACGGAAGTTACAAGCCTATATAACAATCCCAAAAGTGACATCCTATTCACCCTTGCCATATTTTGTGGGTTAGAAGCAAGTCACCGATTCTTCCCACATTCGATGGGAGAGGATGACACAGGGTGTGGACACCAAGAGGTGGGTATAAGTGGAGACCATCTTAGGGTCTATCTACTACGGCAGGGTACCAAAAATGGGATCACCAGAAGTACTGGTATCAGCAAGAGATCCCTTAATCAAGGCATCATGACACCCCTAACCATCTCATTAAAGATATATTTCCAACAAAATTTTTTTATATTTAATAATTATTTTCATCACAGTTTATTGTATTTGTTTTGATCAAATGTGGACTGGTATTAAAATAACTAAATCTGAAAAAAATATGTTTAATTTCCATCTTTATACATTTTCTGTGGCAAAGAAGTACAATGGGCAAACAACGGGAAGATTTTCAGTAAGAAAAATATCTATTCTTGGAATAAAATTCTGTGTGGAAGAGGGAATGGAAATGCAATTTAAAGATAATACATTTCCAATGGCTAAAGAAAAGAATGTTGATGTATTTTTAAATGGATGATATTGGACATGAAATCACTATAGTGTTTACCTTCCATTAGATATATTTGAAAGAGTGATGAAACCTTTTTATTTTGAAATACCAACATTTGCATTATGCTGGAAATTCTATCTTTTGCAGCTATTTAAACTTAATGAAGACAAAATGTACATGTCAGCTTAAAAATGTGCAAGGCAGAACACTTTTAGGGCACAGGTTAGTAAAATGCCTGGAAGACAATGGTTGCTTTACAGAGATCAGGGTTACTGGATCTGAGGTACAAAAGAATGAGACCCATCGTTGCCATGGTACCTTATTAAGAAAAACTCCAAGGATTTTATATCATAATTAACACATATTTTTGCATAGTCTTCAACTTAACACATGGCAAGTGTTCTTCCAAAGCAAGATAAGCCTCTAAGTTCTGCTCGTTTCCAACTTCTTGATCTCATGCTGTTTGGGATTCAGGCAGTCTGAGGTGAGGGTGGGGACAGTAATTGGGCTCTGCTTAATTCAGCCACAATTGAATATATGATACATATATATCACTGGATATATAACACACACCTATTTTAGACAGACCAGACATGCGTTTGGCTGTCCTCTTTAAAAATACTTATGATAAAACCAGAAAGGAGTCATGGCAAATTTTCTAATACCTGTTCTTTTAGAAAATCAGTGGGCTGTTGGCACATAGCTATGTGTACTGTAATGTCAGACCAGGGCTGGATGCCCTGAGCATGTCCTGCTTGTGTTTTAAATAAAGTGGACAATGGTTCGTAAAAAAGAAATCTGGAGGCTGTGGTTTCCACTTGGCCGCCAAGCCTCATTCCTGGGCTCCTATCGAAGGGAGGAGAGACAAGAAGGCTCAAGTGACAGAGCCCAAGGCCAAGGCTGCCTGCTGGCCCTCCAACAGCACTCTGTTTGTTACTTTAGTTGCAACAGCTGTGGGACTTGTCCACACCCACCCAGGGCATGTGACTCAGCTTTGTCTAGACTCCACTCTGATCCGCTCCTGGCATTTACACGGTTGGTGAGTGGAACCACAGCCAGATTAATACCTTCTAAACAAAGGGCCATGGGAGGCAAATATTTCTTTCTTTTTTCCCCCCAGTTTAATTGAGAAATAATTGACCTACATCACTGTATAAATTTAAGCTGTACAGCATGATGGTTTGATTTACACATACTGTGATTACCGTAATAGGTTCAGCTAACATCCATCTTCTCGGATAGATACAATACAAAGGAAAGAAAGAAAAAAGAAAAAAATTTTCTCCTTGTGAGGAGAACTCTCAACAACTTCCCTGTATGTCGCACAGCAATGGTTAACTAGAGTCATAATGGTGCATGTGTTGTCCCCAGTGCTTACCTGTAAGTGGAAGTGCATAACTTTTGACCACTTCTTCCAATTCCCCCTGCCTCCACCTACTGCACCTGATAACCACAAGTCTGATCTCACTTTCTGAGTTTGTTTGTTTTAGATTCCCCATATAAGTGAGATCATATATCATTTGTCTTTTTCCGCCTATTTCACTTATAGCATAATGTCTTCAAGGAGTACCTTTGTCGTCCCAAATGGTAGGATCTCCTCATTTTTTATGGCTGAATAATATTCCTGTGTGTGTGTGTGTGTGTGTGTGTGTGTGTGTGTGTGTGTGTGTGTGTATCACAGCTTGAAAGTTTAGGGGTAGAAAATTCCACACAGTACTACTAATCTCTCAGCATTTTGAATGTCATCTTTTTCATAAGCCAAGCTGCCTTATACTCATCACCTTTCAATATATGCATCTGTTAGCAGTACTCAGTAAGGGATGGCTTTAGGTCCATGTTTCTGAGAAGGAAGGAAAAGAAAAGAAAATCACACTGTACACCTTCCAGGACAGATGCTGACAAAATTGCATAGTGTATAATGTCTCCCAGAATAGAGATCTGTGCTCCAGAAAACAAGCAAGCAAAATCCACAGAACCTTGGTTTACTTGTCTCTACAACAGGAATCAGGATACTCCATAACCCTTCAGGGATGAAACCTAGAACAATGTCATAGCTTAGAGGTGTATTGGAAAGAAACATGGAAAGTGCTAATAAGACTTTAAAGTATTAAGATGTAGTGAAATGTCACCTTTAAAACCAATCTTGCACAGAGCTTTCAATAATCCTGAGCTATGATGACTCTGCTTTGTCTTAGAAGTGGGCAATGACTTCTGTCCAGTTCTCAAATTATTTCCCCTACCTCCAGCTGTTCAGTCCCCCTCATCATTGCTCTGCATCGGGAAGAATAATTCTGGGCACTTGTCCATGGGAAATTCTCCCTTTCCCACTACCCAGCCTCCCAAGAGTGTGTGTGTGTGTGTGTGTGTGTGTGTGTGTGTGTGTGTGTGTGTGTGTAGTGCCATGTCCTATCCCAATACATCTAATTTCTATTCTTTCCTAAAAGGAAAAGCCCTGGACTTGGGGAGAACATTCCTGCCCACACTGGCCAGGATATCTGCATGTTATATGGAGTGTCTATCCTCTGGCCTTTAACCCCATGAGGTTAAGATGACTTCCCAGGCACTATCACTTCCCTGGAGAAGACTCACAAAGCCCCACAGGCCACTGTTGGAGAAGACTATGGCCCATAGTTCGGACTGAGTAGTTTACGTCCAACAGGGCACTGGCATGGGTTATAGGGTTTATACCTATTTATCACAGACAGGCCCCAAGCCACCAGGAGTGTGGATTCTCAGACCCTAAGAGGGATTTTGGTTTGGCTCACTTGCTGTGCATAATGGCTTGGTGAGCTTTCCAGGTACTGTCACAGGAATTTCTTAAGAAACAGAAACCACAAATCATGTTGAATGTTTCATATCCAGCACATTTATCCTCCACTGGACATAAACCTGATGTCTCGGCCAAGTCTTTCGGTACAACCACAATGTTTCATGGGGAAACAAAACCTCACTTTGTGAGTGGGGCAAAGGCTCAACGCTATGGTTTGTGATAAAGGTCAAAGGTCTGGGATAGATCTGGGTGAAATCAGCTAAGGTTCTTTGCTCTGCTTGGACCTGGAGCTAGCTGGGGTTTTGGAGTTCAAAATGAAACTTTTGCTCAGCAACAAAGCTTAGTATGTGTCATTTAGAAACTAGTCTTCATACCCAGAGGCCTCTTTAGTATGTATGTTGCTTAAAATGTTCTAAAAGCCACGGAACATTTTTCCGATGAATCACAATCTGTCTGGGATGTCAGAGAAATCGGTCAAATAAGCCTCAATTTTTCCTTGGACCATTTGGACAACTGAGTTAACAATGTACTATGGCTGCCATCCATGTGTTTTCAGACCTAAAGATGAATTTGTTATCTGAATGTGGTTGAGTCGGAAAGTGAAAGTCTGCAAAGGTAAATGAAAAAGGGAATGACTTTAGCAAACAGACCGGGGCTACATTTTCAAAGTGATTTTTCCAAGATTAACTGATCCCGTGTTCCAAATCCTACCATAGGAGAAATGTCGGAATTCCTTTGCCAAATAGTGTCTGGATTCCTGTACCAGGGCCAAAGGAAGAGGTTAATTAGCTCAGGAGTACCTTTCAGACTGAGAATCAAAACAGCCAAGGGCAAAGAATGATAAATAGCCACAGAAAATTGCAGGCTCCCATTCTAGAACCCATAGTGTGGCCTGTGGCATTCACATTTCTTCACACCTCATCGAAGCCAGACGAACAGTAGCTGCCATTCAGACCAAGCCTTGTTTGCACAGAGCCTGCCCGTGGCTGGTTTCATTTGGCCCAATCCAAGAAACCTAAACAGCTGGTTCTCTACTCTGAATTCCCTGTGCGTGGAAAGCGACTGCCTTCCAAGTGGAGAGAAATCAGTGCACAGAAGACCCAATAGTGATAGTTGGGGGTAGCAGCTGGACTGACACTCATCCTTACACTGTGACAGAATGAATTGTCATGCATATTCAGAATATGAGCCCAATTTGAGGGCTAGGTGTTTTTTCTTAGGCTCTTACACGCTTTCCCAGTGTTTTTGAAAATACCCCTATAAGTAGCAACAAACACTAAAAGACTAGTGGCTCTTCTCCATGTGCCAAATTGGGTCTGTTTTATTAGGACTGTGCCTCCTGTATGTTTGTTAAGGAAAGGTCACAAATTAGGCTCAGAAATTTCTCTAAGCCAGTGTAAAGAGGAAAATACTTCCAGTTCCATTAAAGCTACTGTATCTACAAGGTAAAGGTTGGCTCAGTGGCTCAGGACAGGCAGAGATTTTAGGGAGACAGGAAGGCACACGCCCAGGGGGCTTGGGAGGTGGACAACCGTCTCCATTGGCCTCAAGAACGAGGAGAGTGCCAGGATGTGTGTCTTTTGGTGCCAAAACCAAGACAGCTCAGGCAACCCAGGGTAGGTTGGTTACCCTCTCATTCTGGTGTGAATACTGTCTTTTAGAAAGACCTCTTTCCAAAGACTGCTGTCTCCACTCAGCAGGCTGACTGCCTCGGGGCTCACGTTTATTCCAGACCCACAGCTGCAGGTGGTGACAGGTTCTGCAGGCGCTGACCTTGGAGTTCTGGGGAGTTCTTGATCTTCCAAGCTGTTGGCTCAATGTTTATTAAAAAAAAAAAAACAGTCAGAGCCACAGCGTGTGGGAGACTGAAAAGACAGCAAAGGGAAAGGGGGACACTTTCCCATGGGAATCTCAGCAGAAGCCGTGGCTTTGACTTTGCAGGCTGTGGCAACAAGGAGAGGGATCAGTGAGGGGAACTGCCCACAAAGGGCCTTGTGAAGTGCGGGCTCAGGTCATTTACCTCAGATAGGCCCAGTGAATCATGCTGGATGCCTCCCGGGCACCGACGAGGTGGCAACAGCTGGTGTCCCCTCAGCAGGGCAGCCTGCATTGTGGGAGCAGGCTTCTGTTCCTGGCTAGCTTGCCTTGGACCTTCTTGGTTAGCTCCCCAGAAAAATCCTCAGACTGATCACTAGCAATGAAAGTTTACGGTGTGGACCCTCAGACCTGATAAGACAGGTGTCATGGTGTCCTTTTCCCTGGTGTTGGAGGTGAGAACCAGGCACCCCTCCTCCCTTTCATGACCAGCGATCCAACATAGCTATCCTTGTGCTGGGACATTCTGTCCTATGTCAACAGAGCCCTTCATCTCAGCACAGTGACTTCTGCTCAACAGAGGGACTTTTGCTACCCTATTCTAGGAACACGACATAATTCTGCCCGCCCCCACAGAGTCATCCTTCTTGGAAAGTTGACAATCACTAAGACTTCCCAGGCAAAGGAAAGCTGCCTCCTGACAAGATGTGTCTTTCTCGGACCCTCTATGGGGTCACTGCCCTTCCTTCCACCACACTGATAGGGAGGCTGAGGCATCATACTCCATCTTTACTTGTAAATTTTTTCTTTCAGAATGTTCCAGACATCTTAGAGAAGGTGAAAGACTTCACAACACTGCAAGTGCTTCAGCTGGCATGCACCTGAGGCTGAGACAGATCCAGGCAAATTTGTTTTTAAAACAGTCTTTTAGCTTTTAAAAAATATATGTAAGTTTTTCTAAAAATAGAAATTTCAACTTACATCTTCCATGAAATAAGCCATTTGCCAAATTGAAAAAAAAAAAAAATCTTTTGGGGAATGTCTTCCAAAGGTTGAACGTGTCCCAGTCAATAGTTCCCTGGGTATTTCTGAATAAGCCCCCTGACCTGAATATTTCCACAATGTGCCCTGGATACAGAAGGTAAAGGCATAGTCCCTGCCTTTGAGGAGTTTGCTATTTACTAGGAGAGGAAGATAAACAGCCACAGTAATTGTGATCAGTGCTACCAGAGACAGACACACACATGGGCCCGGGGAGAGACCCAGAGCAGAGGGCACTGCTGGGCTGAGGGCAGAGGAGCACCAACGGAAGGCTTTCAGGAAATGAAGTCTGGACACGATCTTGAAGGATGAGTTAAATCAGGCATCGAGAAGGGGGGAAAGCCCACGTGAGACAGGTGGTTTGTGCTTCAAAGGGCAGGATATAAGCCTGGAAAGGTAAAGCAAGGCCAGATCTTAGAGGGCCTCATGTGCCAGGTTAAGGACACCAGGCTTTATCCTGTGAGTGCTGGGGTTTACTGTAAAAAACTTTATAGACAGAGGACAGAGAAGTAACCGATTGGATTTGCACCTGCTGTCTCTGAAAAGGGGTAGAGAATAGTCTAGAGGCAAAGAAACAAGCTAAGAGCTTTCAGCAACAGTCCAGATGAGAGGTGAGGGGGGCTGGAACCAGTGGTAGTAGAGGGGGTAGGGAGAAGGCAGCAAAATTACATGCTATTTAAGAGGAATAACTAAGAGGGTTTTGTAAGTATTGGATATTGGAGGGAAGGAGGTAGGAGCACCAAGAAAAACATCCCTTAGTAGAGAAAACATCTTTTCGAAGATGAGACAACACACCCTGATGCAGGCATCGGGTAGTGCATCTTGGGAAAAGATTTATCTTATCCTAAGAAATTAGATTTAATTTCTCGTGTGGGAGGAAGCCCATGGTGTATCTGGAGAATGGGGAGTGTTCCAAGGGGGCTCAAGGCTGCAGAGGGGATGCGGAAGAGCTGACAGGTAGCGGGGGACTGGACTGTGGAGCAGAGGGCTCAAGCTTAAATCCTGCTTGTTCTTCTTACACACAGAAGGAAGAAGGGACCCAGTGAGGGTTCAGAACACACTGATGTTCAAACCAAAATCAGGATCATTCTAGGCTACCTCTACACCTCACTTATCCAGGAAAGAAGTGAAGGAAGCATACTATACTAGAGTTACTTTAGATAATTCTGTCCAGTCCCAACGGGTTCTCTTCCAAAGGGTGAACTTAGGAGGTCGGAACTAACAAGTCCAGAGAGAGGAGATTCACAGGGAGGTGTACTGATCACTGCTGTGGGTCATCAAGGCTATGCTGCCAATTTAACCTCAATGCCAGGATAGTGGTTCTTCCAGGATCCTCAACATTCCTGCCTTCTTGGAAAACTTGTTTTATGGGAAATGTTTCATGACTAACCTAATGTGAGGCTTGGGTGGTTTGACAGAAGAGGAATCTCCAGCTGTATGTCGCTTGTCTGCATGGAGGCTGGTTCAACAATCCTACTTTTTTACTACTTTCTTTGTAGGTCATTTTGCCACCATAATAGAAGCACTCTTTATTTTTTAAAGATTTTATTTATTTATCTGTTTGACAGAGAGAGAGGAAGAGTGAGCACAAGCAGGCAGAGGGAGAAGCAGGCTCCCTGCTGAGCAGAGAGCCCAACAGGGGGCTCGATCCCAGGACCCAGGATCATGACCTGAGCAGAAGGCAGATGCTTAACCCACAGAGCCACCAAAGGTGCCCCAATAGAAGCACTCTTAACCAAGTTCCCCCCAAGACTACCAGATAAACCATAACCTCTCTTTTTCTCAGGAAAACACCCTGACTAAAGCTCTATCGCACAGAGCATGTAGGCTGGTTAGCAGCACTCCAGGAGACCGGCCCCCTCCTGCTCTTACAGGTCAAGCTGTGTGGGTGCCAAGAGTATGATGTGTTCGCTACCAGATAAGTTTCAGTCCGTTGCGTTTGTTTATAACAACTGTGTAATTTAGTTAATAACACAGGCATATGGAATTTTATTACACTTCACAGATTTTTTAAAAAATATAAATTGAAAGGCGCCCGGCTAGCTCAGTCGGTAGAGCACGAGACTCTTAAAATATAAATTGAAGGTTTAGAGCAACCCTGCATCGAGCAGGCCTATCAGCACCATTTTTCCAACGGCATTTACTCCCTTCATGTGTCTGTGGCACATTGTGGTAACTCTTGCACTATTTCAAACTGTTTCATTATTCTTATATTTGTTATGGTGATCTGTGATCAGTGATTACGACGCACTGAAAGCTCAGTAAAGAATTTTTTAAGTAAGGTATGTACATTGTTTTTTCAACATCGTGCTATTGCACATTTAATAGACTACAGGGTAGTGTACACATAACTTTTATATCTACTAGGAAACCAAAAAATCGATTTGACTTGCTTTATTGCAATATTTGCTTTATTGCACTGGTCTGGAACCAAACCCTCAAAATTTTTGAGGTATGCTTATACATAAACCAATGAAATATGAATGCAGAAAAGAGCGGTTTCTACAAAAACAAAGTTGAATGCCTTGCTACTGCATTATATACTGGTGAGAAAACTATAAAAGAAGAGGGAAACAGTGAGGAGTCCAAAAGGATGCTGCATTCAGAGTGCTTCCCATATGGTTTTAACTTCTTCCTCTACTTTGAAGAAATCCAAATTACGGGTGAGCCCTAGGGGTGTGGTTCATACCAGAAAGCCAAGGAGGAAGTTCAGCCAGCAGACCCAGACTCCGGGAGAAGACTTTGGCCCTGCACTCAAGACTGGCTGATGAAGGTATATTTGTATTGAGTTAAAGTAAAACAGTTAATAAGCATATACATATATAATTTTTTATTATTAATGATTCCCCCACTTTGTCTCTTGATTACATATCTTGTCCTTCTGTCTCAACACTCATCTCTGTTTTTCCTCTTCTGATCTTGGACTCAATCTTCAATTCTCTGTACAACTTGACTGACCCTTTCCCACCTTCCCACCGAACCTCATTCCCCATACACTGGCCTGGTGGGCATCCTCCATCCCCAGATACTGGCTGTCCAAGACCCACCAGGATCCAGATTTTGGGTCTAAAGCTTAAATATAAACATTAGGGGACCTTCTTCAAAACATGTAACACATCAAATAAGAAATTCAGTGTGAAAGCAAAGATTAGAATTTTTTTAGATGATGACAAATTACAAATGCTGACAAATACATAAACATCAAAAATTCCAGAACTCATAAAACTCAATAGTAAAAATCCAAACAATCCAAATTAAAAATGGGCAGAGGATCTGAGTAGACATTCCCAAAAAAGACATCCAGATGGCCAGCAGACATATGAAAAGATGCTCAACATCACTCATCATCAGGGAAATGCAAACTAAAACTACAATAAGGTAGCACCGTAGACTTGTTAAAATGGTGATTATTCAAAATGACAAGAAATAAGTGTTGTTAAGGATGCGGGGAAAAGGAAACCTTGTGCACTACTGGTGGGAATGTAAATTGGTGCAGCCACTATGAAAAACAGTATTGAGTTTCCTCAAAAATTTAAAAATAGAACTACCACATGATGTAGCAATTCCACTTCTGAGTATCTATCCAAAGAAAACAAAAACACGAACTTGAAAAGTTCTATGTAGCCTCATGTTCACTGCAGTATTGTTTATAATAGCCAAGATATGGAAACAATCCAAGTGTCCATCCATAGATGAATGGATAAAGAAATTGGTATATAGACAACCCTTGAACAAACCTTTGAATTGTGCGGGTCCATTTATATGTGGATTTTTTATAGTACGGTATTGTAAATCTATTTTTCTCTTCCTTATGATTTTCCTAATAACATTTTCTTTTCTCTAGAATAAATGTATTGTAAGAATACAGTATATAATGCATATAACGTAAAAGATGTGTGTTAATCAACTATTTATGTTATTGGAAAGGATTCAGGTCAACAGTAGGCTCTTAGTAGTTAGGTTTTTGGAGAGTTGAAAGTTTTATGTGTATTTTTGACTATGTGGGGGTCTGATGTCCCTAAACTTCACTGTGTTCAAGTGTCAACTGTACCCTTGGGGCCATTATGCTAAGTGCGATAAGTCAGAGAAAGACAAATACCATGTGATCACACATACATGTGGAATCCAAAAAACAAAACAAACAAAAAAACAAGCTCATAGATGCAGAGAACAGATTGATGATAGCCGGAGTGGGGACAACTGACTATGGTATATAATATATACTATTGACTATATAAAGTTATATAAATAACTGTATAACTATAACTTATATATTATATAATATTTTTTATTTTTTAAAGATTTTATTTATCTATTTGAGAGAGGGAGACAGAGATAGTGACAGAGATAGTGAGAGAGAGAGCACAAATGGGGAGGAGAGGGAGAAGCAGGCTCCCCGCGGAGCAGGGAGCCCAATGCGGAACTCGATCCCAGGACCCTGCGATCATGACCTGAGCCGAAGGCAGACGCTTAACTGACTGAGCCACCCAGGCGCCCCTATATTATATAATATTGGCTGTAATATATGTATACATGTGTATATGTGTATACATGTATATATGTATAATATATAGAGAGAGAGTCGGTCAAATTCTAAAGAGAACTGAAAACAGAGTCCAAGATCAGAGGACAATATAAGTATTGACTATAGTTAACAATACCATATTATTGGCAAGTTGCTAAGACAGTAGATCTGAAATATGAGGAAAAAAATTGTGTAACTGTGCGTGATGACGAATGTAAACTAGACGTTGTGGTGATCATTTTGCCATGTATACAAATATTGAATCATTATGTCATACACCTGAAACTATTAAAGTGTTGTAAGTCAATTATACCTCAATAAAAATAATCCAGAAAAATAAAGTAACGTTTTGCATTAATTAGCCACCTAACAGAACTCTATAATACTTATTCCCAAATTTTTTTGCAGCATCCTCTTTGCCTTTTTGTGACACACTTTTGTAATATTTTCTATAGAAAAAATGGAAAAATAATTTAGTCTATCCTTGGATACGTTGATTGTTATTTTTATTTTAAAATTTTTATTATTGATAGTTTATAAAAGTTGCTTTCAGCTTCACAATTCTTTCCTGGTGATGACAAGAAAGTTGCTAAAATTACTGTCAAATTTCAGAAAATCTGTATGGAGTTTCTTTCATATGAGAGCTGTAGGGTTTCAGGGCATTCCAGGTTTTCTTCACCGTAACTAATTGTTAAAGTTAATAAAAAATTGACATCATTCAGTAGCCAGTTAGTCTTGGGTATCCTTTAGAGACAATTGGGACTTTTCTGTTACTGTCATCGATATCTATGTTCCAGGTCAAATCAACAAGGACCTCTGTAGAAGCAGTTGGGCAAGGTCATGTCAGTTGAGGGAACAGCATGAAGAGCATAGGCTGGCAAAGGCAGAGAGTCCAGAGTTCATGCACAAGCCAACAGCAGGTGTACAAGAAGCCCAGAGTCTCATAGGGAGGTGTGATACTGTGTCAAGTACTGGCAAGTGGTTGAGGACAGACATCTTGACCTTAAGTCAAGAAGTTGATGGGTCACTAAACTATGAGAAGCAATAAAGGGTAATTTTTAGATCACTACCATTGGAGTCAGATGAACCTCAATTTAAACCCCACCACTTCCTAGCCTGTGAAAGCCAGCTACCAAAAGATTGACTATATAGAGAAGTGTCTGCAAAGCACATATATATATCCCATTGCTATGGACTGAATGTTTGTGCCCCCTCCCATTCCTATGTTGAAATCCTAACCTCCAATGTAATAGTATTAGGGGTTGGGGCCTTAGGGAAGTAATTAGGTCATGAGGGGGGAGTCCTCATAAGTGGGACCAGTGCCCTTGTCATAGAGATCCCAGAGGGCTCCCCTGTCCCTTCCGCCAGGTGAGGACACACTTAGGAGTCTGCGGCTCAGAAGAGAGACCTCACCCCACCATGCTGGCACCCTGAGCTCCGACTTCCAGCCTCCAGAACTGTGAGAAATAAACTTCGGTTTTCTTAAGCTACCTAGTCTGTGGTGTGTTGTCATAGCAGTCCGGACAGATTAAGACACTCCTGAAACCTCAACGTATGCCCAGTTCAATGTCCCTGAGCCAGACTCCAGATATGCCACAGCCAGTCCCAGTGGCACTAACCAGCAGGGAAGTGAGACGAAGAGAAGTCTGAGTGGAAAAAGGCAGCATCTTAATCAATTCCTGCGAACACATCTGACTTTTGTACATTTTACAAAAGCAAATGGCCATGGGAACACATTGCTAATGTGCCTCCCAGCCCTCTGTGCATTTTGGTGGTGAGAACCATAACCACAGCCTTCTGGCAGTAGGAACCAGAGCCATTTCCCTGGCTCCCAGCCGCTTAGGAAGAAGGACCCCTGAGTGCTGCTCAGGCTAACTCTGGGCAGTGCCCAGCTAGGCAGCTCTGGGAAGGAGGAATTCCCACCCACCGGTGAGAGAGAGGAAAAGCTGGAAGCTTCCATGCAGATGATCAATTAAATACAGCAGACATTGTTGGGCAGCCTATCGCAGCACTGGCATGCCTGTGCTTGGCCAGACTCTGAAGATTAAAAGATGTGAAGATTGCCCTTGCCTTGTAAAGGGCGAACTCAGAGCTGGCAAACACAGACTCCTCTAGAAGCCTGGGCAGGGGAACAGACAAGGTGGGGCAGATGTGGCAGTGAGCACTGTGGCTTCCCCAGCTCTGGTCAAGTATTGCTGAGTGACAGGGCTGGCCTCATGGACAAGTCACCAGTGCGGGTGCACAGGGCTCTACGCTCAGAAGGGCCCCACATTTGGATTGTAATGCCCTTAATATAATTGCTTTATCATCCTAGTTTTGAATTTGTGTTTTGTAATGAAGTCTGATGGGACAAGGGAGGTGGCCTGGGAACCTGCAGCCTCAGCTCACAGATGGCTGTGTATCAGCTCCCCACCCTTCTACTCCCCACCCCTCACTCCCTAACTTCCCAGGGCCAACCTGGCCTCTCCTGCCAGGACTACCGCTGCTACTCTTCCCCTGGGTGGCAACCAAGCCACATCAGCGGGAGAGGGGCATCCAATGTTCTTCCTCCTCCACATTCACCTTCACTATCCACCTTCGGTGGGTCCTGAGTTTGCGTACCAGGAAGGTCGCGGTCTTGGACAGGGACACGCAGAGACCTTACCCACCCTGAGCTGGCAACACTGTGAGTCAAGGCAGGGGAGCCTCTCCCACACCCTCAATCCAGGAATTGAGTGTGACCCAGCGTGGAGGTTGCCATCTCACAGGGGGCCCTGTCCGCAGTGGTCGGGCATCAGAACACGGGAAGGGGAGACTGGCTTTCCTAGCCTGGCTGGGACACCATGCATACCCAGGCTGTAGCAGAGGGGACCCTGCAGTGGGGGGCCAGGCTCATCCAGTCTCCATGCAGAGCCCCTGTGCCTGTGATGATCTATTCTAGCCCCACAGGAGGCTCTGCAACCCAGGGGAACACAACGTAGCAAATGAAAAGCACCATCAAAGGTCCAGAGAGAGACAGCAGAAGAAAGGATGAAGTTTCACATACGAATACTTTCATGGTACTTTGCGCCTGTTTTTTGCACCAGGGGCCCTACATTCTCCTTGTGCACTGGACCATGCAAACCATATAGCGGGCCCTGCTCCGTGCGGATACACGTTGAGTGTTGTCAGATTTCTGACCTACTGAAAAGAGGTGAAAACTGGAATTCTTTTTGTTGGTCTCTGACAGTAAATGTTGGCAGTAATTTTTTTTAAAAAACATTGTATAGGCCACAAACCCCAAACACTAACTGAATTGATCATTTTTGGATACATGTTAGCCATTCGGGTTTACTCCTTTAAAAATGCATATTCAGACTTATTTTCCATTTTTATGGGTTGTTTTGGTGTTTCGACTTGTAAGACATTTTATTATTATATTATCAATGCTCTATCTTCCATATGTACTTAAAATCTCTATTCATAATTTTTCTTTTGGCTCTGTTTCAACATCTCTAA
Source organism: Callorhinus ursinus (assembly GCF_003265705.2). NCBI lineage: Eukaryota > Metazoa > Chordata > Mammalia > Carnivora > Otariidae > Callorhinus > Callorhinus ursinus. The sequence goes on along the minus strand of NW_027397124.1, from coordinate 6,474,354 downwards.
AAGATACAAAGAATAAAAAACTCTACTAATTCTTCTGTGGTCAAACAAGTATTCTTTTTTTCTTTTGAAGCTTCTGAGTTTTCTGTCTTTAATCTATTTGATCTCTACAACCTCTAGGTTATAAAGATGATCTACAAAATATTTTTCTAAAGTTTATATTGTTTTATTTTTTAATTTTCATTTATTTATTTTATTTTTACATTAAAGTTTTTAATACAATGGAAATTTACTTTTGTCTATGGTGTGAGGCAGGATCAACTTCTTTTTCTTATTAAAGGAGAGCCAGTCTTACCTACACCATTTATTAAACAAAATTGTTCTTTCCCACGGAGTTGGGAGATTCCTCTGTTATACATCAAATGCTCATATATGCCAGGCTTTGTCCATTTCTTCTCCACTGATATACCTGTATATTCTTAGGCTAAATCCATACCGTTTTTATTACAGTGACTTTAGGGTATGCATTAATATCTGATGAAGTAATTCCTCTTCATAATTTTCTTGATTCTTGAACACTTATTGTTTCATATAATAAGCTTTAACATAATTTTTCCCAAGTTTAAGAAGAGGCCATTAGGATTCTAACTGGAATTGCATTGAATTTCTATATTAATTTAGGGATACTTAGCATTTTTGTGATTTTCAGTTTTTCCATTAAAGAGCATGGTCTAACTTTCATCTATTCAGATCTTGTGCTATATTTAGATGTGATATAAAAACATATTTTCTATATTTTTCCTGTTAAATCTATCTCAAGTATTTTATAATTTTATTGCTATTAGGATGAAGCCTTCCCCACCCACTTCTATTGCTATGTTACTGTTGCAAGAGTAGAGTAGGTCATTGAATTCTGTGTGTTTATCTTGTGTCCAGCCAACTTACCAAGTTACAATAAGTTTTTTTTCCCTGGAGCATCAGAGGTTTATACAATTTATTCTATTTTTGTATTTTTTGCATTCGTTCTATATTTCTCAATTATATCACCAGTCAGGAATCATTTTTTTGTTTTTTGTTTTCATGTTTTTATTTCATTCTCTCTAGTTCCTCTGAAACAATAACAAATGAAAATAATCTTGTTCCAATGGAAATGGCTTTTTAGCTTCTCACCATTTTGAGCTTCACTACTCAATATGGTTAGGTAGCCACTTACTATAAGTGATTATTTAAATTATTAAGCTTAAATAAAATTAAGAATACAGTTCCTCAGTCCTACTAGGCGCACTTCAAGCTCTCAATAGCCACGTGAGCTGGTGACTACCATGCTGAACAGCAGTACAGATACAAAGAATTTCCATCGTCACAGAAAGATCTGTTTGGACAGAGCTTACTTAGAATGATGTTTGCAGTCGATTTTTGGTATGTGGTGTTTACCTTAAGTAGTTTCTTTCTATTCTTTTCGTTCAGTTGTTACTAAGAATGACAGCTGAACTCAGTCAGCATCTTTGATAAGATCATTTTTCCCTTTATTTGTATAGTAAAGATTCAACTTCACTATACAAATCTCTTGCTCTGTAGAGAGAGAAACCTGGTTTTCCCAGGGTACCAGGCTGCATTCTGTTTTCCAGGTTTGACTCTTTTTGAAGAAAATATTAAGGCATTCTCTGAATTCTTCTGTTTCCCATCTTCTTCTTCTTTTTCTTTTTCAGGCTTTCCACTTAGAATTCCCAGAATTCTGACTCCTACACTATGTCTCTGGGTTGATGCTTTTCAGTATATTTGTATATCATATCTGCATAAGTTTTTAAAATAACAGCAATGGTAAACTCTTATGTAGTATTTACTGTACTCTAGGAAGTGTTCTAAATTATACACACACATGCAAAATACAAATGTTTATTTTATAATACATAATTATAATTTATATCATTTTCTGTAATATATATTAACTCATTTAATCCACACAAACCCCCTGTGAGTTATATAATATTACAATACTTATTTTATTACTGAGAATAACTGAAGCAAACAGAAGTTTAATAATGTGCTCAAGGTTACCCAGCCTAAGTGGCAGAGTGGGATTTTGAACCCAGGTGATGCAAAGCATTTTCCTATATGCTCTTTCATCCGATCCTGTTAATGCCCATGAGGGCTATTTTTAGTTTGCATGAGGAAACTGATCCTCAGAGACATTAAGTAATTTTCCCAAACTCACTCAGCCAGCGAACTCAGTGTTTCTTCATCTACTGTATCGCATGGACTTTTCCACATAAGAACTACCCTGTAAACTATAAAACACACCAAAGTAGAATAAGGGCTTGGAGTACAAGGATGGTTTACTGTAGGATCCACTCTAGTTGGGCACTTGGAACTCTGGGAGAAGGAAGATCGAAAGCACTAACGTTGTTAGCACACTGGATGCCCACAGGCTGCCCTTCAGCTTCAGCATCCTACAGGCCAAGAGGGAAGAGTGCTGTGCCTGCCGGAAGGCAACTGAGCACAGTGGGCAGCAACAGCCACCACAGAAACACTGTAGTGGGTGGGGCTGTGGAGGCTGCTGGGGATACTGAGGGCAGAGAGAGAGAGACATCCTCTATGGACCTAAAAGTCCTGCACCAGCAAGTTGGGGAAGTGAGGGTCCCCAATGCGGGGATTAATGCAGTGTGAACTTGCTTCTACCCCAAATCTGATGAGCTTAAGGGGCAGTGGGCCACAGGTATAACAGCAGATACAATACGGGGAAAGCTGTCTTATCATTTCTACTGTAGTGTCCTGAAACATAAGGTGGAGAGATTCTGATGGTGGATGGAGAAGGGTATCACAGAAACTCACAGAGGGGAGATGAATGATATCACAGGAGCTGAATCCTAGGGGAATAGCGTTCACAAGGTTTGGGGAAGTAAGGGGACATTATGTGCAGGGGGAGAATTGATGTCTCTGAAGAGAAAGCAATATAGAGTTTGGGAAATGTTACATCATATGGAGGAGAGCACAGGAAGTGTGGTGGGAAACGGGGCCAGAGGAGAGTGGAAATGCTGATTGAGGCAACTGTGAAGGTACCTTGAAGACTCTACGGAGAAGCTCAGCTTGAGAAGGCCAACGGGATATACCCCTGTTGTACCTGGTAAGTAACAGGACCAGACTCTCTAGTCAACTGTTCCCAGAGTTGAGTGTGCACTGGAATCACCCAGAGGGTTTCTGATTCAGGAAGTCTGGCCTGGGCTCTGGAGATTTGCATTTCTAACATGTGCCAGGTGATACGGATAGGACTGGTCTCGGGACCACTCTTTGAGAACCACTGACATAATCCACGGGGTTTGGAAAAGAGACCACAGACAGGGAGGCCAATGCAAAGCTTGTCCTTTACTAGAGATTTCACTAACATCGAAGGTCTAGAAAAGGGAATGATTTGTCAGCCATTTCTAGAGTAGGATGAATGTGGTGACCAACTGAATGTGAGGAATAAGGGAGACGGGATGGGCAGCTGGAAGATAACTCTGAGGTCTGAATGTAATTGAGGGTATGGTGGTGAAGCCATGAACTGAAATGTAGAATACAGGAAGAGAAATCATTTTAAGGAAGAATCAAGGACAGTGCCAAGGTAGGAGAGATGAGGGCAACAAGGTGAGGCACCGACCAAGTTCATTCTGAACATGTTGAGGGTAAGGGAGGGGTGTCCAGGGAAATAGTCAATAGGAAATGGGAAAATCATGAGGCAAACCAGGACAGAGCTATAGATTAGGGAGTTAGCCCTATGCAGAGCATGAGTAATGCCATGGGAATGGTTGGAGTTTTGAGGGATGAACTTTATAGTGAAAAGAGAAGAGGGGCATGGATAGATCCTTGGGGGATGTTATGGAGTGAACTGTGTTCCTCCCCAAAAGATATTCCATGCCCTAACCTCAAGCCCCATGACCTTATCTGGGAATAGGATGTTGGCAGATGTAAATTAAATTAAGATGAGGTCATACTGGGTTAGGATGGACCCTGAATCCAATGCCTGATGTCTTTATAAGAGAAAGGAAAGGAATATTTGAATACAGACACAGAGAAGAAGGCCATGTAATGACGGAGGCAGAGATGGGAGTGACGTAGTTACAAGCCATGGCTTGCCAGGAATGCCGGAGATTGCCAGGAGGCACAAGAAGCTGGAGAGAGGCATGGGACAGATTCTCCTTCAGAGAAGCACGGCCCTGCTGACCCCTTGATTTAGGACTTTCAGCTTCCAGAGCTGTGAGACAATAAATTCCTACTGTACTAAGCCACCCAGTTTGTGGCACTTTGTTCCGGCAGCCCCCAGAAGCTAATGTAAGCAGCAGCAATGTCTCAGGGGTGGAGGAAGAGGAGCTGCAAGAAGACGAGAGGGGGAGGGGCAGCTGAGTCAAAGGCAAAGAGTCTATCAAAGTTCGGCAAGTAGATTTTTGCAGTGGACAGGTAGGAGGGGAAACTAGATTTCTAGGAGTTGGAGAATACATAAAAGATAAGGATGTTGTAAAAGTTAATGCAAACCACTCTATCAAAAAGTTTTGAGAGGAAAAAATAGAGCCCTCTCAATGTTAGGAGGGAAAGCACCCCCAGCCTGGGCACCGGCACCAGTTGAGTATTGTAGAGAGCCTGCCTGCCTAAAGGTCAAGCAGATGAGAGCAGTTTAGACAGGGGTGGCCCTACACTTAACTCTCCAAAGAGTTCGTGACATTGTCCAGTCAATTAGTACTGAAATTGATAGAATGTTCTATGTATCTCCTTCCTATTTTTCCCATGCTCCCATTTAGAAGTCTCTTTGTACAAACTTCCGACGTTTTCAAATTGATGTTTCCGTGAGAACTTCCCAGAATCCTTGTCTCATGCAGAAAGACTGTCCTGTGTCACAGAAAGGGTCTTCTTCCATCAAGCAAGTCAGAAACAGTAGTACAATGTCAGCGTAACTTGTGTGGCCAACACGGGGACCCTTGCCAGAGTGCCGGCCGCAAGCAGACCTTACCGGTGGGGACCGTTCAGCACGAAGGGCTTTGCCGGCACGTGTCCTTGTCTACCACCAGTTTTGTGGTCTCCAACATGACCCATCACCCTACTTCGTGTTCCCAGTTCTGTTGTGGCTGCTACTGTGGCGTGTTTTGGTAGCAGGAATAAAATCTTGAGAAGGAAGAGAGCCATTCGTGGTGAAGATCTGGCAGGTAAAGAGGACAAGCCCAAGGGGGCTTCACCAAACACTAAACTACCTGCGTGAATCGTCCACAGAGGACAACAGCTGAAAGGCGGAAACGGTGGCTCGTAACGGGCTCATTGTGCTCATCCTGCTGACCGCGGCCTACTCTGGCCATGGAGCTCATAGTAGCTGCTGTCTCGAATTCCCTGAGGACAAAAAAGCCGACATTTCCCCCTTTACTGGGCAGTGTCTTAGGCTCTGAGCTCCCCCTCTCCCCCCGCCCTGGAAAAGGCTCGTGCAAACTCCAGGGCCCTGTGGAAGCCAGGTGAGTTTGAACTCTGGCAATCCTTATTACCAAGCCTGGTGGGATTAACCTGGATCTTTGCAAATAAGCATGGCACCAAGTTGTGAAAATATTTGCTAAATTAAGCTTTAGTTAGCCTGTATAGACCTCCTTTGCTCTCTACGCTTTTTTAAAATATCAAAAACAGGGGCGCCTGGGTGGCTCAGTCATTAAGCATCTGCATTTGGCTCGGGTCATGATCCCGAGGTCCTGGGATGGAGCCCCGCATCAGGTTCCCTGCTCAGCGGGGGTGTCTGCATCTCCCTCTCCCTCTCCCTCTCTCCAGCTTGTGCTCTCTCTCGCTCTCTCTCTCAAATAAATAAAATCTGAAAAAATAAGCAAATAAATAAATAAAACATCAAAAACAAGACCAATCAGTCCAACTAAGAAAATCCTTCATCCTATCTAAAATAGTCTAAAGATGATTATGTGAATTCTGAGCAGTGATAATTATTACAATAATCAGAGAAGAGACTATTGATTCCTTAAGCAATGCACCGAGTGCTTCACTGACTTACCTCCTTAGGTCCTCAAAGGAGTCCCAGTGAGGTAGCAATTGACAAGATCCCAATGAAGTGCTTCTGTTTCTCCCAATTCACGCTAGTTCCTGAAAGGGTTTCCAAGTCACATTCCCATAAACAGTAACAGTTTCGAAGGGCAACCAGCATTTACATAGGTAAAATTGATACATTTGATTTCTATATTCGAATAGATATTTATTGAACAGTGGACTTTGGCAGTGGAACTTGGAAGCAAAAACCTTCCGCTGAAGAAAATGGTCAAAGGCGGTGGTGAAAGATGGTGTGAGCAGAGGAGGAAGAGAAGAGGCAGGTCTGCAGCAGGACAGAAGGGGACCTGAACCTGCAGAGGAGTAGCAGATGCTGGGCAAGACCCCTCGGACCAGGAGCCCTTGGTCCTGACTTGCGAGGGCCTCCCATTCATCCCTGGAAGATGCAGCTGGATTGGAAGGCCTGCCATAAGGGGGCCCTGAGGTCGTTGTCTCTTTGGCCTTACCTTAAATGCCCCCCACCTCTCTTTCTTGAATAATTTTTGTGGGTTTTTGGCCCCTCAAAATCAGTAGGCCTTGACAAAAATACGTAAAGTACCATAAAATCTGAAAAAATTATATATGTCTGAAAAATACCTTCAAGACTGTCCATTCCAACCTGTTTATTCTAGGACAAGACCTGAGGCCCAGAGATGATAAGTGATGTCCTCGGGCCACAAAGCTGGTATTTAGTCTAGATTCCTCTGGTGTGGCACTCTTTCTAAGATGTCACAATGCCTCTCACTTGGAACAGTGTTGGTAAACACACAGAAGGACCGAGAGTTATAAAACTACACTGGTATCACTTTTCTGGACTAGAGAACAGAGTAGCTCTATGTCTCTATATTCCATCTGGATCTCATGAATTAGGAATTGATAACCATTTCTCATTGTTCTAAACTGTATTTTTTAGATGCCAGATGGCTTAGGAAAAAGAGATGGTTTTCTACCACTTTGTACTCATTTTTTTAAAATTTTATTTTATTATGTTATGTTAATCACCATACATTACATCATTAGTTTCTGATGTAGGGTTCCATGATTCATTGTTTGTGCATAACACCCAGTGCTCCACGCAGAACGTGCCCTCTTTAATACCCATCGCCAGGCTAACCCATCCCCCCACCCCTCTCCCCTCCAGAACCCTCAGTTTGTTTCTCAGAGTCCATAGTCTCTCAAGGTTCGTCTCCCCCTCCGATTCCCTCTCTTCATTTTTCCCTTCCTACTTATCTTCTTTTTCTTCTTCTTTTTTTTTTTTTTAACATATAATGTATTACTGGTTTCAGAGGTACAGGTCTGTGACTCATCAGTCTTACACAATTCACAGCGTTCACCATAGCACATACCCTCCCCAATGTCTATCACCCAGCCACCCCATCCCTCCCACCCCCCACCACTCCAGCAACCCTCAGTTTGTTTCCTGAGATTAAGAATTCCTCATATCAGTGAGGTCATATGATACATTTTTATCTAAAGAAAATAATGTTGCTAATTACGTATAATTCTAGTCTGTTTATCTAAATGGAATCTCTATTTTATAAATTGTGTTAACTAATATATAACTATTTGTAAGAGAAAATGATGAAATACCACCCTAACATTTGGATTTTGTGTGGGTGCGCAAACATGCATGTACACATGCTGGGTATTTTTAAGTTTTATTGTTGTTGGTTTAACTTTCGCTATTTCAATTTGGTCTTCCCCTCAACCCATGTAAATAGCCTCAAACTGGGAAAAATAAAAAGTGGATAAACAGGGGCGCCTGGGTGGCTCCGTCAGTTAAGCGGCTGCCTTCAGCTCAGGTCATAATACCAGGGTCCTGGGATCGAGCCCCGCGTCGGGCTCCCTGCTCAGCGGGAAGCCTGCTTCTCCCTCTCCCTCTGTCTGCTGCTCTGCCTACTTATGTTCTCTATCTTTGTCAAATAAATAAATAAAATCTTTTTAAAAAAGGGATGAACAAGCTGAGGCATATTCATACAAGAGAATACAAGTTAGCAATAAAAAGAAAGGAACCACAGGGATGGATCTGCCAACCATTGTACTGAGAGAAAGAAGCTTTACATGAAAAAGCACCAATGATGTTGTTCGACTCACATGACTTTTTACAAGAGAGGAAAAACTAATCCGTAGTGGAAACAAATCAGAAAGGAGTTCCGGGGGTTGAGTTGAGGCCAGAATTGCCTGGGAAGGGGCACAGAGCAAACTCGGGGGGTGAAGGTAAAAGTTGTCTATATTGCTGGGGATTTGGGTTACGAGTGAGTGTGCACAGCCCAAAACTCAGCCAGGGCACACAGAAGATTTGTGCATTTCATTGTACATAAACTCTACATCAAAAAAAAAAAACACGCTGCAAACAAATATTGAACTCTCATTCATGATATGCATGCTGGAATACTTACGAGATAGCGTCCTGATGACCGTAATTTACTTCACAAAGCATCATAAAAAATAAGATAGACTGGTGAGTGGGTAGGGAGATGAAACACAGTGAAATGTTGATGGCAGAATGTTGTGGAAGGGGTCCGTTATAAAATTCTTTCAAGTTTGGTGTACGTTTGAACATTTTCATAACAAAACATTGGGGAGGAAAAGCCATGTAAGAAGAGGGCAGAAGAGAACAGGCACCCTCATGTCCCTTCCAGAAGGCCTTGGCACTGGTAAGCTACTGTGACCAGGTTTTTAGCGGAGTACGATCCTTAACTGATAAAGGCTTTTCACAGTGGCATTGTTCAAAGGAGAAAAAAAAACCCACTTAAATCTCCAACAATAAAGGATTGACTACATACTTTACAGTAATATATTGCTGACCAAGCGGCTCTTCATTAAACACTCATTCATTCCTTCCTAAATTATTTAAGTGCCTACAATGGTGCCAGGGGCCACTGTGGGTCATGTTTTGATACCCTAGAGTATTTCCATGGCAATGACAGACAGAAAGACTACTGGAGACAAAAGATCAGTTCCCTGTCCCAGCCTGGGGGAAAAAACAAACACCTGCAGAAAGGCAGCAGGAAAAACACAAACGAACCCCAAACCCCACACAAGATTAGTACCCGTTATCAGCGGAGACAAGCCGTGTGAAGGAAAGATAGCGCCTGAGCCAGCATGCGGGCTAATCTCTCCAGGAATTAAAGCTTCATTAACTTGTTTGCAGTATTTCTCAGCAAGAATCCACAGATTTTGAACTTTGACCGTTTGAGTATTATTTCTTCGTATCTCCAAGAAAAAAAAAAAAAACCCAACACAATCTGCCCCATAGTGACTGACTGGTAAAGAAGACATGATGCTGCTATTTGGATCTTGTCACTTATTGGCAATGTCCTTCCTTTTTACCTCCGAGTCTGCCCCTATCCACACTTCGGGCAGAGACACTCACTGTCCCCCTTCCCCTCTTTCCTTTATTTGCTCCTTGGAGGGATCGCAGTGAAGGAAGGGTTGGCCAGGAAGCACCACTCTTTTTCTCCTCTCAGAGTCTCTTGCCTGGGCTCACTGCCTCCCAGGAATGGGGCCATCGTGGCCCTCATGGAGGCAGAGGGGCGCCTTGTCCCTCTGTCCGGGGGCACCGGCACCTCCTGAGACAGGCTGCTTTGGAACCACAGGAGGAAGACAGGATCTTGGGAGCCTCCAAGCCCCTCCCAAAGGGAAAGTGAGTTTCCTGGAGCGTATGTGTGTGCATGTGTGCGTGCGTGTGTGTGTGTGTGTTCTGGGAAGGAGTGAGGTCAGATACGGACCACAGAGAAGCAGAAACCATTCTTGGCACACCTGCCCCCTTCCAGAGACTTCCTGAGGCCAGGCCCCTTAGCTCATGGGTTCTTACACTGCAGTCTAGTTTGTGGTTTGGGGGATGCCCCTCTATAACACTCAATCGAGATATCGAGCCTTCAAAAAATGCCTGCAATTGCACAGTGCACACAGCAGAAAGAGCCTGGAATTCTGAACCCAGTGTTAAGGCCTCAGGCAAGGGGGTCCCTCTAGGGGGTCAGTGTCAGTGACCTGTGGGCCCGCATACGGGCAGGATCCCTGTGAGGCTTCCATGGGACTCCCAGTGCAGGCACACCTGGCCATGAAGGTGGCCACAGAATGTTTGCGGTTTGCAAGAGGAGATGATGGTATAAACGGGAGAAGACTGAAGGCATGTTCCTGTTCAGGGAAAAGTATTGCTCAGATGTCCACCCTGAGGCAAGGGCCACTGTCTGGCGGGCACTTTCCTCCTCCCAACAGGCTGGGAGCTGTGATGGAGGGCAGGGGCTTATACCCCTGTTCCGTTGTGAAACTAATTACCACCAACAGTGGCTGAAAACAACACATGGTTTCCATCTCACCGTGTCTGGGGCTCCGGCGTCCAGAGGTGGCTCAGAGTCTCCCCAGGCTGGAATCAAGGTGTCCACAGGAGCTGTGATCTCATCCAGGGCTCAGGGTCCCCTTCCAGGCTCTTTGGCTGGTGGCAGAATCCAGTTCCTTGCAGTGGTGGGACCGAGGTGCCATTTTCTTATTGACTGACTGTTGGCAGGGGTCACTCTCAGCTTCTAGAGGCCAGCCTTGAGTCCTGCCCTCATCTACTCACCTACATGGATGCTTAAAGCTGCAGGAGAATGGCTCTCCCTTCGAATCTCCCTCCAGGCAGGTACAAGACGCCTTATACAATGCAACACGTGTACCATGACCCAAGCACGCCATCTCTTTACCAATGTAATGTAATCTTATGCTGGAGTGGCTATCCCATGATATACACATGTCCCACTCTCTTCAGCTGAAGGGTTATACAGGATGTGTACACCAGGGGTGGAATCTTGGGGTTCATCTTAGCATTCTTAGAATTTGGCCTCCCCTTGGGAGAAACTGTTCTGAGCCTGGGTGGCAGGGAGGGGCAAGGGCGGGGCTGCCCACAGTTAGCAGGAGGCATTGGTGCCTTCCTGGCTTCTAGAAAATACCATTAAAATGACAGGACTTTGAAAGGGGTGGGGTAAAGCCAGAGCAGGCCCAGCCAGGTTTATTTCCTGAATTTCCTTTAGAATGATGGATGCTTTCGTCATTTTTTTTATTTTTATTTATTTATTTTTAAAGATTGTATTTATTTATTTATTTGACAGAGAGAGACACAGTGAGAGAGGGAACACAAGCAGGGGGAGTGTGAGAGACAGAAGCAGGCTTCCCGCTGAGCAGGGAGCCCCATGCGGGGTTCGATCCCAGGACTCTGGGATCATTACCTGAGCCAAAGGCAGACGCTTAACGACTGAGCCACCCAAGCTCCCCTTAATTTTTTAAAAAGCTTTTTTTATTTGAGAGAGAGAGAGAGACAGCATGAGCAGGGCAGAGGGAGAGGGAGAAGCAGACGCCCGCTGAACAGGGAGCCCGATGCGGGACTCGATCCCAGGACCCTGGCAGATGCTTAAATGACTGAATCACCCAGGAGCCCCGTTTTCGTCATTTTTAAAGAAAGAAAGGCTGTATATTGAGGAAGTATTGGTGGCAGTTGGCGGATGGGAGCGGAGCAGGTTGTTTTTAACGCTGCGTTTCTGAATAACATGGCCCAGATCTATTTCTGAGACACATGGCATTATCAGAGAGGCGTCTAGAAGTTGCACGCGTATAGAAATCGTGCCCCCAGCAGAGAAGTTATCTCCCCTTTAAAGACCTCTTTAGAAGAGATACCTCCTTTTAAAGAGAGTCCTCGAGCTGCTTCAGGACCCTATGGCCCTAGTTCGTATCTCTAACTGGCAGGACCGACTGTATTTGACTGAAATCCTTTAAGCTAAACTTTCTTCTTTTCGCAGCCTTGGTGAAGGCAGAGCAAATGATTCATAGATTCACAGATGAGAGAGAGAGAGAGAAAGAAACAGAAAGCTACAGAGAGGCAGAGAGAGGCAGAGACCTGTACATCATCCATCCCTCATCTTAAAGACTAAGAAACCTCAGTTTGGGGTTGGGTATCTCCAAAGACCAAGCTACAAAGCAGGCTAACTCTCCCAATGCCAGAGAACAACTGAGGCAGGGAAGCAGAAATTCAGGCTAGCAGTGAGGCCGTCAGGCCAACGCTCCTCCTCTCTGAACACCCGTGTGCTCCAGCCCTATCTTTGTGGTCCCTTGGGCTGTTCTAGGTCTTTCCCATCCACTTTTTGGTAGGGTTGCTTGGAGCAACAGCATTCCATAGGAGCTATTTATTGCATGCTTACAATGCGCTAGGCTCTGCAGGAGCTCAATAAAGAGGCAGACATAAATATGCGGAAAATTAAATGGCAGGGGTGAACGCAGACAAGAGATGCCAGGGGCTGGTGAGTGATTAATTGCCTGAGGGTGGGGATAAACACCTTCAAGGAGTTCAGAAGAAGTAGTGATCACCTCATGCTGGCGTGCTGAGTCCGAGACTGACTTGAAAAATTTTAGCATGGGCTCGGTCCAAACATTTTCCCCCTTTCCTCACCCTCCATTCCCCTCTCCCCCAAGCTTCTGGATGTCTGGAAGTAGAGGTGTTTTCCAAGCAAAGTTTGAAGAACAGTTGTCAGTTGGGGGTTCAATCTAAACTGGCTTCCAAAGAACAGCAAGAAAACTCAAAGAAGGAGCAGGTTATTTTGAAGTAATAATTCTTTTTTCCTTGCAGTGTCTTCGTTTCAGCAGGAGGTACAGAAAGGCACGGATTGCCACCTTTTCCTTTCATTAATGACTTCTATTCAAATAGAATCAAAACACTTAATCATTCTGTTTAATGTCAACTGGTCACAGGTGGTCGGCAATGCTGTTGAGTCTGACTGAACCTGAGGAACTTAAGTCATTCAAAAAGCTTTTACTGAGCCCCTACTTAGAGAACAAAGCAGACTCTGAACTTGTCTTTCTAGAACTTTAGTTTATTGGCAGAGAGAGAAATAACAGGTAATTACAAAGCAGTGTGTTCTGGTTATCTATTGCTGTGTAAAATCATCCTAAAACTCAGTGGCTGAAGAAAAACCAATGATTTTTCTTTCTCACAATTCTGTGGGTAGATGGGGCACAGCTGTAAGCAGCTGCTTTCAGCTGGGAGCTTGGTGGGGGCTGGAAGGTCCAAGATGGTCTCTCCAGGGTCATGTAGTAGCTTAGCTTGGGCTTCTTGACAGTGTGGTGGCTGGCTTCCAAGGGAGAGTGTTCCAAGAGAATGCGCCCCAGTGTGCAAGTCGTATCAATCATTTGCTTATATCATTTTGACTAAGGTTCCAATGGCCAAAGCAAGTCACATGACCAGGCCCACAGTCAATATGGGAAAGAACCACATAGGTTATGAAAATCAGGAGATGTGGTTCTTTTGGGAGCCACCAACATAACAATCCTTCACAGTGTGTGATAAATGCTACTAGAGTAGAACTAAAGGCACACCTGGGAGGGGTACCTAAACCAGATTTACAGGTCAAGGGTGACTTCCTGGAAGAAGAGATGTTAATTTGACACATGAAGGATCGGTAGTTATGCCCGGGACATCCATAGTTTTTACCTGTTGAGCAACCCCACAATTTGTTCTTTCTTGGAACACTACTTATAAGCTTTGTATTAGGTATACCAAGCGTATAAAGTGATTATTTTTTCTAGTCAAAAATCAACAGGCAGAAGACAGAGCCATGAACACGCTTTTCACATGGCTGATTAGATTGTCACTATTTTTCTCCTACTGGCTCCTATCCAGATTCCCAGCAATACTGACCCTAACTTTTGATTCTACATAGCATTTCCAGCTCTCTCCTTCAACTTGGTTGCTCGGGCTTTCAACTCCTTCAAACTAGCTGTGTCCTTATGTTGACTGTTAAGCTTTAATTCTTGTAAAATTATGACTTCCTGATTTCTCAACTGATTTTTCTCGAGATTCTGAGAAACATGTAAATTCCACCAGGAATGGCTGAGAAGGGATCCTTGCATGGGTAAACACTACTATTGTGGCTGAAACTAAGAGGGGGAGTCAGTCAAATGAGGTAGGACAGGTAGATATCATAGGAAGAGGGAGGGTCGCATAAGCCATTTTAATTTAGAGCTTTATCCTGAGATAAATAGGAAATCACTGAAAAGTTTTAAAAGGGGAGTGACATGATCAGAATTGCATTTCAAAAAGACCTCCAAGGCTGAGGTGTGGACACTGAATTGAGACAGGGAGATCTGCGAGAAGGCTGATGAAATCATCCCAGAAGGAGGGAGCAGGGGTCTGAACTAGGTAGGGGCCAGGGAGATAAGGACAAGCAGACAGATTAAAGAAATACCTAGGAGGCGGGGGGCTCCTGGGTGGCTCAGTCTGTTAAGCATCCGACTCTTGATTTTGGCTCAGGTTCTGATCTCATGGTCATGGGACTGAGACCCATATCAGGCTCTGTGCTGGGCATGGAGCCTGCTCAGGATTCTCTCCCTTTCCCTCCGCGCTCCCTGCCCTCCACTGCTTGCGTGCGCTCTCTCTCTCTCTCTCTAAAAAAAAAAACAACAAAAACAAAAGAAAGACTTAGGGGTAACACTTGACAAGGCTTCCTAATTGATTGGGCACAGGACATGGGGGACTGGGTTGAGGTTTTGCAGACTTTGGTCTCCTGCCTGATGACCTGCCCAAGATGATACCCTAGGTCTTAACTGTTCAGAGAGCAGAGATCAACATCATTTCCTTTTTTAAAATCATTCATTCATTCATTCATTTAGGAATGAATATAACACCCTTTCTTCTTATAACCACCCTTCTGCTCCTCCGGTTATTTCCTTTCGTGGACTCTCTCCCTCCCTCCTTATTCAGCATCTGCCTTAAACTTGGAGTTTCTTAAACCAAAGTTGTCTTTAAAATTATGATTTTTCTATCATAATACTCAAAGGATCTCCCAGAGACAAATCTGTCCCATCATGTCTATTTTAAGTTTAAATATTACTTTCTCCCCTTCTTCTGTCAAGACCGAGCCAAGACAAGTTAGAGTGGAATTCCAAGATAGAGGAAGGCAGTAGAGAAGATGTCTTTTCACGGAGCCACTGCTAATCTTCATGATGCCTCTGTGCTTCCGAAAAAGGCACCAATTCTGCTTGGCCCATGCAGTGTCCCGTGATTGAGTTTCTGGGGCTTACAGCTGAGAGTGCTGCCTGATTTGATGAGATAGGGCAGTGAAAAGCACATTCATGACCTCTGCCTTCTCTAGGGAGACAGTTCTCCACAGGGTCTCGTGTTTCTGCACCTCTGGCCAGCAGAGGCAACATCTTTTCAAGGATGTGTATACAGCAAATAGCTGAAAGACAAAGATAGCAGCTCTGTCCAGAGAAAAAGGCAAGTTTGTTTACCATACAGTATAGCAAAGATGACTCCCTCCAAAGCCACAGGCAGGCAAGTCTGCTTGCTTCTCATTAGAATAGATGGGGGTTCCCTAAGCACAGGGTTCCTCAGCTGTGACACCAACGTGCTGTGTGGGCGGCATCCACCTGGACGTCTCCATCGGGCATCCTCCATCCTTGAGGAGCCAAGGGAACTGAGACGTAAGCACAGAGCTTACCTCCTGTGCCTCCTGTGCTATAAACCCCTCTGTCTCTGACCAGGAGCCTCTTGCCTTCTGCCAGCAACCACTAATCGGTGGCAGGCTAACTTGTTAGCTTGTTAGCAGAGTAAAACCTTGGATCCTTCAGATTTCTCATGGAGCGTATGTTCTCGTTGGGGAAGAACAAACCCAGTAAACAAATTAAGTAATTGTAAATTGTCCGAGTGGCAATTAGGGGTTAGACAGAGAGTAGGGGTTAAGATAGAGAATGTGGGGCGCGGCAGGGCACAGAGATGGGATGGTGAGGGAAGACCTCTCAGAAGCGGTACCATTCCAACGTCTACAAGAGGAGTCAGGCAGAACCACCATGTGAACAGAGAGACCCAAGGAGGCCAGGCAGAGGGAACAGCATGCACGTCCTAAGGCATATGGGAAGAATGGAAAAAAGACCAATTTGGCCCCGGGATGGCAAATGAGAGCGAGCTGTGGTCTGAGAGGAGGTGGGAGATGGAGGCGTGGCACCATCTCACACAAATCCTTGTGTCTCGTGGATGGACGCTTAGCCTTTTGCCAGAGTTTTCAAGTAGGGTGTGAACTGACCTGGTGGACCTCCTAGAAGGTCACTGTCTCGAGTGGCGCTCCGAGTGACAGGGGAGAGGAGTGGAGACAGGGATGGGCAAAGAAACACTTGGGAGAAAATGGAAACAGCACGTGGTAATGTGGGGAGGTGAACAGCAAGGCCAGAGATCTGGCAGTCAAACGCTGATGACGGGCTAGAGTGCTCTAGTTTTTAGAAATGAGCCCGAGCCTTTAGAAGAGGTTCAGGGTTGTAGTAAAACATCTATAGATACATTTTATAAAACTAACATTTCCCCGCCCCTCATCGGGCTCCCTGCTCTGTGGGGAGCCTGCTCCTCCCTCTGCCTGCCACTCCCCAGCTTGTGTTCGCTCTCTCTGTCAAATAAATAAAATAAAAATATTAAAAAAAAAAAAAAACACCTAACATTTCTCCAATGACTTATTTTCACAATGGTTTTACTTCCAGTTTGAGTTTCCCCTGGTCTCTGAACACTTTACTCTGACCACACTTACTAGTGGCCTATAGAGAATAACTTAACTGTGCTAGCTAGGGACGTTGCTGGGCACTTACAAAATGAATTCTCTCTCCTTCATTTGTTTTGCAAGCTCTAACAGCCGTGTTCTTCGGGGGGAGGGAGTGCACGTCACTCAGGTGAAGACTGGCAGCAGCAGTGCTAAGTCTACACTGTGAGTCGTGTAGGCTGACAGGGCACTCGGCTCCACGCAGCCATTCAGGGCCTGGTGGGTGGCTGCATGGGCTCTCACAGCTGCACCGTCTCAAACGTGTGCTCTCCAGCAAGGGGAACCAAGGAGATGAAGCCCCCTGGTTTTTAACTACCTCAGCTCAGAAATGGCACAGATCACTTCCACTTATGGTCCGTTGGCCCAAATGAGTGATCTGGCTTCCAGTACTGGCAAGAAAGCCTGAGAAATGTAGAAAGCACATGTAGTGTCTGGGGAACATTGTTTCTGCCACGGTGTATCTATAACACATATAGGAACCAAAAGGGAGAGAAAATGGCATGGAATTTACTAAGTAGTGCCTTCTCGATGTCAGGCACTTTGACTTTTGTCCCCATATTCATTTGCTGTTGCTGCACAACAAAGGTACTAGGTAGCCACAGTACCCTAGTACCCATTTATTTGCTCACAGTTCTATAGGTCAGAAGTCTGGGTGGGCTCAATTGGGTTCTCTGCTTGAGGTCTCCCACCAAGCTGCAATCAAGGTGCTGGCCAGGCTGGGCTGGAGAAAGATCCATCTCTGAGCTCATTCAGGTCATTGGCAGAATCCAGGGCCTCGCAGAGGGAGAGCAGAGGTTTCTCTCTCAAGCTCCCTGGCCCTTGTACATGAAATCCTCCTCATGCTTCAAACCTCTCTGACTTCTCCTTCTGCTACCAGTCTGAGGAAACTCTGCTTTTATAGAGTGAGAGAGGAGACCTTATGAGATTCTTAGGCCCTGGCAGGTCTCAAAGAGCTGGGTGGGGTCCTGCCCCCCACTTCTTAGGCAGAGCCCTTGGAAACAGAGCCGCTGGTGGTGTAGCAGTTCAGTGCCAGGGGCTCTGCCATGCTCTTAGAGCTGTCTGAGCCCCAGCATGGAGCAGAGGCGGCAACACTGTATCTGTGTCCCTGAGTGCTGGGGAAGGAACAGAACCACTAGAACTCAGGGGGCGTGTGGATGGAAACGAAGGACCTCCCTGTGGCTACCTTCATGATCAAGGACAAAGGCCCAGATGAGATGCTGTAAATTTTAGGAGGTACCTATATGAGCTGACGACAGGTTGGGCCACCCACTGGCTCTTTGGGTGTAATGTAAACTCCCTGGAACTTGATACAAGCCACAACCTCAGGGAAAAGAAAGGGTGAGTTGCTATCATCCAGGATATAATCTGGAAACAGAAACCTGCTTGAGATGTAGACAAATGGGATATGCTATATATCTTACATGCCTTGATTTTTTTCAAGGAGGTCGGTACGGGTTTCATCCCTGGCCATCTTTAGGTTGTTGTCCACCTTGGAGACAGGGAGCTCCCAAGGTCATCCCAAATGCACAGTGCACTCAGTGTCAAGCCCAGACAGAAAAGGGGCTTTTACTTCAAGGGAGACAATTATTCAAGCACGATCTGTGCATCCACTTGGTACTATTCCAGGCAGTGGAGGTGTTGCAAGGAACCATTCAGGCATGGAAGTTATAGTCTAATGGGGGGGTGCTGCCCAATAAATAACAGGCATAAATGGTAGATTGTGTGAAGTGCTACAGAGGGAAATAAAGCAGGGCGAGGAGTTGGTAGTAGAGAAGTAGATGTGCAATTTCAGGCAGGTGGTTGGGGAGGCGTCACCTGGGAGGCGACACGTCCGTGTGACCTGAGGAAGTGAGGGAGGGAGCCTTGCAGATATCTGGGAGAAGGGCCTTCCTAGGAGGAGACACAAGAGCCAAGGCCATGAGACAGGTGCACACCTGACATTAGGGGACAGCGGGGAGCCTGAGGGCGTAGGGCAGGGAGGGCCACGAGGGTAACCGTAAAGATGTGGTCACAGAGGCAGCGGGGCCCAGTACCGTGTGCCCACTATGAGGATTCTGGCATTCACTCTGAGCGATATGGGGAGCTCCATCGGAATTTGATCTTTGGAAATTAAAGAGGTAGAACCTGGGAGAAAACGAGGATTAGGGAACACAACGGTCAGCAGCATCCTGACGTTCTTAGAAAACTAGGGTGGTATTTACAACTCTGTTTCTAAGACAGTTATCTCCATGTTTTGCAATACTTCACCATTTTCCCCTTGAAGAGATCACGTGACGACCAGAAAAATCACTGCCCATCAGTGCTTACACAAACTGAAACAACCCCCTGCTGGTCTTTAGCAGTTGTAGAAGGGTAGCCATGTTGCTTAGGCCCAATGGTCGCCTGTGGGATCCCTCACTCAACAGGTGGCGGAGCGGGGGTGGGGGGACAGGGTTCTATTTCTTTCCATTTGATTCCTTCCCCAAAGGGCAGCAACCCTGCAGGGTGAGTCCACGTGGATGAACCCACTCTGGACAGCGTGCCTCATGGTGCCTCTCACTGGCTTTTTTGGGAGTTTCCCATAAGAGACCCTGAGGCCTATTGCACTGGGAGGACATCAGGACCTCCCGTCCTCAAAGTCTTCCCAGGGCACTTTTCTGGCAGCCCATGGAGCTGAGCTGCATGCCCTCAGGGGCGGGGGCGCTCACCTTGACTTGTTGGTGGGTCCCAGACCTGAGGCTGGTCAGGTGGCATCTCCTCCCTCAGGGTTTTGGGCATCTGTTTAAGACAAACCAAGTCCTCAGGAGGAGGAGGGGAGAGGTCAAAGTTTGGAATGGCGTGGCTCTGATCCTTCTGCTCTCTCTAGCTCCGGGAATGTCCTTTCACTGGCGTTCCTCCCTTACCCCACTGCCATCCAGGAATCTGGGTGAAGACAAAAAGGTGCTGTTTCTGGGTCCTACCCAATGCGGGAGCCACTGGAACTCCTACTATATGCTCTGCCCCCACCTCCGGTTATCAGCTGAGCCCTGTGTAACTGTGTGGACCATGTCCGAGGTCTTGCATGGCTCTGGGCATGCTGTGGCCTCCGTGTGTACACATCCACAGTCACAGGGATGACTGTCATCTGTGGGCTGTGCAGTGTCACTGTCAGGAACACCTGTGCACCTACTCAAGTGTACCTTCTAGAGCTTGCTACTTTATACCTGTTACAGAATAGACTGTGTTTCCCCCAAATTAACCCCCCTTATGACACTACATAAGGATCAGGACCTTTAAGGAAGTGATTAAGGCTAAATGAGGTCATAAAGGTAGGACCTTAATCCGGTATGACTGGTGTCCCCGTAAGAAGAGGACGGGATAGGGGGGCGGAGCAAGACGGCGGAGGAGTAGGAGACCTGGATTTCGTCTGGTCTCAGGAATTCAGCTGAATAGGGATCAAACCATTCTGAACACCTACGAACTCAACAGGAGATCGAACAGGAGAGTAGCAACAACTCTCTGAACAGAGAAGCGACCACTTACTGGAAGGTAGGACGTGCGGAGAAGTGAATCCGAGGCAATATTCGGGAGGATAGACGGCGGGGAGGGGGCCTCCGCCGGCCGCTTCTGGCAAGTGATAGAGCCGCGGAGCACAAAATCGGAACTTTTAGAAGTCGGCTCCGCGGAGGGACGTCGCTCCAATGGCTAAGCGGGGGGTGGAATCCTCCCGGGACAGTGTGGTCTCAGGACCCTTGGGGTCACAGAAAGACCGGGGGTGCCTGAGTGCACCAGAGCTCCCAGGTATCGGAGTGGGGAAGCCGGCTGCAGAGACGGAGCCGAGGCGCGGGCTCTCAGCTCGGGGTTGCCATAAACCGTGATCCGCGGCCCAGTCGGGCCACTGCTCCTCCAGCAGGGACCCAACAAGCGGCAGATCCGGGGAGACTCCCCTTCCTCCCCGGGGAGGAGCGGCGCGGGAGTGCATCGCAGGGATCTGCTGGGTTTGGAGACTCCACACGGGGTCGGGTGCCAGAGATAGAAACGTTCGGTCACAGGCCGGGTGAGCACGGAGTGCGGCCGGAGACCGGGGAGACGGGAGTGACTGCTTTTCTCTGGGGGCGCACTGAGGAGCGGGGCCCAAATTCTCGGCTCCTCTGGGCAGAGATTGGGAGTCCGCCATTTTCACTGTCGTCCTCCAAAGCTGTACCGAAAACTTGCAGGGAACAAAAGCTCCTGAGAGCAAACCCGCGCAGCTTCCTTAGCCCGGACCGACAAGGGCGGGGCAATTCCGCCTCCGGCAAAGACATTTGGGAACCACAGCAACAGGCCCCTCCCCCAGAAGATCAGCACGAACAGCCAGCAAGCCAAGACCAAGTTTACCGATCAAGGAGAACGGGAGAACTCCAGTGCTAGGGGAATACTGCACATAGAATTCATGGCTTTTTTTTTTACCATGATTCATTAGTTTTTCAAAGTTAATTTTTAAATTTTTTTTTTAATTTCTCTTTTTCCCTTTTTCAACCAACATCTTATCAATTCCTTTTTTTAAAAAAACATTTTTTATTTTTCATTTTTAGAGTCATATTTTATCCCTTCATAGTAGTTACCCTTATTTTTGGCATATATATATAAGTTGTTCTCTCTTTAAAATTTTGAGATACAGTTTCTTCTAACAGATCAAAATATACCCTAAATCACTAGTGTATGGCTTTGTTCTAGTCTCCTGCCTGATCACATTCTCTCCCTTTCTTTTTTTAAATCTTCTTCTTTCTTTTTTCAAACAACTTCTTATCGTATCAATTCCTTTTATAAAATCTTTTATAATTTTCATCTTTACAGTCATCTTCCATCCCTTCATTGTATCAACCCTTATTTGTACATATATAAGTCTTTCTTCCTTTAAAATTTTAGGAGGCACTTTTTTCTAACAGACCAAAATACGCCCAAAATCTAGTGTGTGGCACTGATCTATGCACTAGCCTGATCATATTTGATCATATTCGGTTTTCTTTGTATTGTTCTGTTTTTGTTTTTAATCTTTTTTTTTCTTTCTTTCTTTCTTTTCTCTTTTTTTCCCTTTCTTTTCCCCTGTTTTCAGGTCTTTTCTGATTTGTATAGAGTATATTTGCTGGGGACGTTGTTAACCTGTTAGCATTTTGTTCTCTCATTCATCTATTCTCCTCTGGACAAAATGACAAGACGAAAAAAATCACCTCAGCAAAAAGAACAAGAGGTAGTACCGTCAGCCAGGGACCTACTCAATATGGACATTAGTACGATGTCGGACCTAGAGTTCAGAATCATGGCTTTAAAGATACTAGCTGGGCTTGAAAAAAGCACGGAAGTTATTAGAGAAACCCTTTCTGGAGAAATAAAGGAACTAAAATCTAACCAAGTCGAAATCAAAAAGGCTATTAATGAGGTGCAATCAAAAATGGGGGCACTAACTGCTAGGATAAATGAGGCAGAAGAGAGAATCAGCGATATAGAAGACCAAATGAAGGAAAATAAAGAGGCTGAGAAAAAGAGAGAGAAACAACTACAGGATCACGAGGGCAGAATTCGAGAGAGAAGCGATACAATAAGACGAAACAAGATTAGAATAATTGGAATCCCAGAAGAAGAAGAAAGAGAGAGGGGCAGAAGGTATATTGGAGCAAATAATAGCAGAGAACTTCCCTAATATGAGGAAGAAAACAGGCATCAAAATCCAGGAGGCACAGAGAACTCTCAAAATCAATAAAAATAGGTCAACACCCCGACATCGAATAGTAAAACTTACGAGTCTCAGAGACAAAGAGAAAATCCTGAAAGCAGCTCGGGAGAAGAGATATGTAACCTACAAAGGTAGAAATATTAGATTGGCAACAGACCTATCCACAGAGACCTGGCAGGCCAGAAAGGACTGGCATGAATATCTTCGGAGCACTAAACGAGAAAAATGTGCAGCCAAGAATACTATATCCAGCTAGGCTCTCACTGAAAATTGAAGGAGAGATAAAAAGCTTCCAGGACAAACAAAAACTAAATGAATTTGCAAACACGAAACCAGCCCTCCAAGAAATATTGAAAGGGGTCCTCTAAGCAAAGAGAGAGCCTAAAAGCAACACAGATCAGAAAGGAACAGAGACAATATACAGTAACAGTCACCTTACAGGCAATACAATGGCACCAAAATCATACCTTTCAATAGTTACCCTGAATGTAAATGGGCTAAATGCCCCAATCAAAAGACACAGGCTATCAGATTGGATTCAAAAACAAGACCCATCCATATGCTGTCTGCAAGAGACTCATTTTAGACCCAAAGACACCCCCAGATTGAAAGTGAGGGTGTGGAAAACCATCTACCATGCTAATGGACACCAAAAGAAAGCTGGGGTGGCAATCCTTATATCAGACAAATTAGATTTTAAACTAAAGACTGTAATAAGAGATGAGGAAGGACACTATATCCTACTTAAAGGGTCTATCCAACAAGAAGATCTAACAATTGTAAATATCTATGCCCCGAACATGGGAGCAGCCAATTATATAAGGCAATTAATAACAAAAGCGAAGAAACACATTGCCAGCAATTCAATAATAGTGGGGGACTTTAACACCCCCCCTGACTGAAATGGACAGATCATCTAAGCAAAAGATCAACAAGGAAATAAAGACTTTAAATGACACACTGGACCAAATGGACTTCACAGACATATTCAGAACATTCCATCCCAAAGCAACGGAATACACATTCTTCTCTAGTGCCCGTGGAACATTCTCCAGAATTGATCACATCCTAGGTCACAAATCAGGTCTCAACTGGTACCAAAAGATTGGGATCATTCCCTGCATATTTTCAGACCACAATGCTTTGAAACTAGAACTCAATCACAAGAGGAAAGTCAGAAAGAACTCAAATACATGGAGGCTAAAGAGCATCCTACTAAGGAATGAATGGGTCAACCAGGAAATTAAAGAAGAATTAAAAAAATTCATGGAAACCAATGAAAATGAAAACACAACTGTTCAAAATCTTTGGGATACAGCAAAGGCAGTCCTGAGAGGAACGTATATAGCAATACAAGCCTTTCTCAAGAAACAAGCAAGGTCTCAAATACACAACCTAACCCTACACCTAAAGGAGCTGGAGAAAGAACAGCAAAGAAAGCCTAAACCCAGCAGGAGAAGAGAAATCATAACGATCAGAGCAGAAATCAATGAACTAGAAACCAAAAGAACAGTAGAACAGATCAATGAAACTAGGAGCTGGTTCTTTGAAAGAATTAACAAGATTGATAAACCCCTGGCCAGACTGATCAAAAAGAAAAGAGAAAGGACCCAAATCAACAAAATCATGAATGAAAGAGGAGAGATCACAACCAACACCAAAGAAATACAAACAATTACAAGAACATATTATGAGCAACTCTATGCCAGCAAATTAGATAACCTGGAAGAAATGGGTGCATTCCTAGAGATGTATCAACTACCAAAATGGAACCAGGAAGAAATAGAAAACCTGAACAGACCTATAACCACTAAGGAAATGGAAGCAGTCATCAAAAATCTCCCAACACACAAAAGCCCACGGCCAGATGGCTTCCCAGGGGAATTCTATCAGACATTTAAAGAAGAATTAATACCTACTCTCCTGAAACTGTTCCAAAAAATAGAAATGGAAGGAAAACTTCCAAACTCATTTTATGAGGCCACCATTACCTTGATCCCAAAACCAGACAAAGACCCCATCAAAAAGAGAACTACAGACCAATATCCTTGATGAACATGGATGTAAAAATTCTCACCAAAATACTAGCCAATAGGATCCAACAGTACATTAAAAGGATTATTCACCATGACCAAGTGGGATTTATCCCTGGGCTGCAAGGCTGGTTCAACATCCGCAAATCAATCAACGTGATACAATACATTAACAAAAGAAAGAACAAGAATCATATGATCCTCTCAATAGATGCAGAAAAAGCATTTGACAAAGTACAGCATCCTTTCTTGATCAAAACTCCAGAGTATAGGGATAGAGGGTACATACCTCAATATCATAAAAGCCATCTATGAAAAACCTACAGCCAATATCATTCTCAATGGGGAAAAGCTGAGAGCTTTCCCCCTAAGGTCAGGAACACGGCAGGGATGTCCACTATCACCACTGCTATTCAACATAATATTAGAAGTCCTAGCCACAGCAATCAGACAACAAAAAGAAATCAAAGGCATCCAAATCGGCAAAGAGGAAGTCAAACTCTCACTCTTTGCAGATGATTTGATACTGTATGTGGAAAACCCAAAAGACTCCACCCCAAAACTGCTAGAACTCATACAGGAATTCAGTAAAGTAGCAGGATATAAAATCAATGCACAGAAATCAGTGGCATTCCTATACACCACCACCAAGACAGAAGAGAGACAAATCAAGGAGTCGATCTCATTTACAATGGCACCCAAAACCATAAGA
>NW_027397124.1:6440895-6444415 GCF_003265705.2 Callorhinus ursinus | reverse complement strand
GAACTAAAATCTAACCAAGTCGAAATCAAAAAGGCTATTAATGAGGTGCAATCAAAAATGGGGGCACTAACTGCTAGGATAAATGAGGCAGAAGAGAGAATCAGCGATATAGAAGACCAAATGAAGGAAAATAAAGAGGCTGAGAAAAAGAGAGAGAAACAACTACAGGATCACGAGGGCAGAATTCGAGAGAGAAGCGATACAATAAGACGAAACAAGATTAGAATAATTGGAATCCCAGAAGAAGAAGAAAGAGAGAGGGGCAGAAGGTATATTGGAGCAAATAATAGCAGAGAACTTCCCTAATATGAGGAAGAAAACAGGCATCAAAATCCAGGAGGCACAGAGAACTCTCAAAATCAATAAAAATAGGTCAACACCCCGACATCGAATAGTAAAACTTACGAGTCTCAGAGACAAAGAGAAAATCCTGAAAGCAGCTCGGGAGAAGAGATATGTAACCTACAAAGGTAGAAATATTAGATTGGCAACAGACCTATCCACAGAGACCTGGCAGGCCAGAAAGGACTGGCATGAATATCTTCAGAGCACTAAACGAGAAAAATGTGCAGCCAAGAATACTATATCCAGCTAGGCTCTCACTGAAAATTGAAGGAGAGATAAAAAGCTTCCAGGACAAACAAAAACTAAATGAATTTGCAAACACGAAACCAGCCCTCCAAGAAATATTGAAAGGGGTCCTCTAAGCAAAGAGAGAGCCTAAAAGCAACACAGATCAGAAAGGAACAGAGACAATATACAGTAACAGTCACCTTACAGGCAATACAATGGCACCAAAATCATACCTTTCAATAGTTACCCTGAATGTAAATGGGCTAAATGCCCCAATCAAAAGACACAGGCTATCAGATTGGATTAAAAAACAAGACCCATCCATATGCTGTCTGCAAGAGACTCATTTTAGACCCAAAGACACCCCCAGATTGAAAGTGAGGGTGTGGAAAACCATCTACCATGCTAATGGACACCAAAAGAAAGCTGGGGTGGCAATCCTTATATCAGACAAATTAGATTTTAAACCAAAGACTGTAATAAGAGATGAGGAAGGACACTATATCCTACTTAAAGGGTCTATCCAACAAGAAGATCTAACAATTGTAAATATCTATGCCCCGAACATGGGAGCAGCCAATTATATAAGGCAATTAATAACAAAAGCGAAGAAACACATTGCCAGCAATACAATAATAGTGGGGGACTTTAACACCCCCCCTGACTGAAATGGACAGATCATCTAAGCAAAAGATCAACAAGGAAATAAAGACTTTAAATGACACACTGGACCAAATGGACTTCACAGACATATTCAGAACATTCCATCCCAAAGCAACGGAATACACATTCTTCTCTAGTGCCCGTGGAACATTCTCCAGAATTGATCACATCCTAGGTCACAAATCAGGTCTCAACTGGTACCAAAAGATTGGGATCATTCCCTGCATATTTTCAGACCACAATGCTTTGAAACTAGAACTCAATCACAAGAGGAAAGTCAGAAAGAACTCAAATACATGGAGGCTAAAGAGCATCCTACTAAGGAATGAATGGGTCAACCAGGAAATTAAAGAAGAATTAAAAAAATTCATGGAAACCAATGAAAATGAAAACACAACTGTTCAAAATCTTTGGGATACAGCAAAGGCAGTCCTGAGAGGAACGTATATAGCAATACAAGCCTTTCTCAAGAAACAAGCAAGGTCTCAAATACACAACCTAACCCTACACCTAAAGGAGCTGGAGAAAGAACAGCAAAGAAAGCCTAAACCCAGCAGGAGAAGAGAAATCATAACGATCAGAGCAGAAATCAATGAACTAGAAACCAAAAGAACAGTAGAACAGATCAATGAAACTAGGAGCTGGTTCTTTGAAAGAATTAACAAGATTGATAAACCCCTGGCCAGACTGATCAAAAAGAAAAGAGAAAGGACCCAAATCAACAAAATCATGAATGAAAGAGGAGAGATCACAACCAACACCAAAGAAATACAAACAATTACAAGAACATATTATGAGCAACTCTATGCCAGCAAATTAGATAACCTGGAAGAAATGGGTGCATTCCTAGAGATGTATCAACTACCAAAATGGAACCAGGAAGAAATAGAAAACCTGAACAGACCTATAACCACTAAGGAAATGGAAGCAGTCATCAAAAATCTCCCAACACACAAAAGCCCACGGCCAGATGGCTTCCCAGGGGAATTCTATCAGACATTTAAAGAAGAATTAATACCTACTCTCCTGAAACTGTTCCAAAAAATAGAAATGGAAGGAAAACTTCCAAACTCATTTTATGAGGCCACCATTACCTTGATCCCAAAACCAGACAAAGACCCCATCAAAAAGAGAACTACAGACCAATATCCTTGATGAACATGGATGTAAAAATTCTCACCAAAATACTAGCCAATAGGATCCAACAGTACATTAAAAGGATTATTCACCATGACCAAGTGGGATTTATCCCTGGGCTGCAAGGCTGGTTCAACATCCGCAAATCAATCAACGTGATACAATACATTAACAAAAGAAAGAACAAGAATCATATGATCCTCTCAATAGATGCAGAAAAAGCATTTGACAAAGTACAGCATCCTTTCTTGATCAAAACTCCAGAGTATAGGGATAGAGGGTACATACCTCAATATCATAAAAGCCATCTATGAA
Organism: Callorhinus ursinus; assembly: GCF_003265705.2. Lineage (NCBI taxonomy): Eukaryota > Metazoa > Chordata > Mammalia > Carnivora > Otariidae > Callorhinus > Callorhinus ursinus. Next base: position 6,441,727 of record NW_027397124.1, on the reverse strand, counting down.
AAACCTACAGCCAATATCATTCTCAATGGGGAAAAGCTGAGAGCTTTCCCCCTAAGGTCAGGAACACGGCAGGGATGTCCACTATCACCACTGCTATTCAACATAATATTAGAAGTCCTAGCCACAGCAATCAGACAACAAAAAGAAATCAAAGGCATCCAAATCGGCAAAGAGGAAGTCAAACTCTCACTCTTTGCAGATGATTTGATACTGTATGTGGAAAACCCAAAAGACTCCACCCCAAAACTGCTAGAACTCATACAGGAATTCAGTAAAGTAGCAGGATATAAAATCAATGCACAGAAATCAGTGGCATTCCTATACACCACCACCAAGACAGAAGAGAGACAAATCAAGGAGTCGATCTCATTTACAATGGCACCCAAAACCATAAGACACCTAGGAATAAATCTAACCAAAGAGGCAAAGGATCTGTACTCAGAAAACTATAAAATACTCTTGAAAGAAATTGAAGAAGACACAAAGAAATGGAAAAACGTTCCATGCTCATGGATTGGAAGAACCAACATTGTGAAGATGTCAATGCTACCTAGAGCAATCTACACATTCAATGCAATCCCCATCAAAATACCAACCACTTTTTTCAAAGAAATGGAACAAATAATCCTAAAATTTGTATGGAACCAGAAGAGACCCCGAATAGCCAGAGGAATATTGAAAAAGAAAAGCAAAGCTGGCGGCATCACAATTCCGGACTTCCAGCTCTATTACAAAGCTGTCATCATCAAGACAGTATGGTACTGGCACAAAAACAGACACATAGGTCAATGGAACAGAATCGAGAGCCCAGAAATGGACCCTCAACTCTATG
>NW_027397124.1:6399273-6440795 GCF_003265705.2 Callorhinus ursinus | reverse complement strand
GCGGACTTCCAGCTCTATTACAAAGCTGTCATCATCAAGACAGTATGGTACTGGCACAAAAACAGACACATAGGTCAATGGAACAGAATCGAGAGCCCAGAAATGGACCCTCAACTCTATGGTCAACTCATCTTTGACAAAGCAGGAAAGGATGTCCAATGGAAAAAAGTGTCTTCAACAAATGGTGTTGGGAAACTTGGACAGCCATATGCAGAAGAATGAAACTGGATCATTTCCTTACACCACACACAAAAATAGACTCCAAATGGTTGAAAGACCTAAACGTGAGACAGGAGTCCATCAAAATCCTACAGGAGAACACAGGTAGCAACCTCTTCGACCTCAACCGCAGCAACTTCTTCCTAGAAACATTGCCAAAAGCAAGGGAAGCAAGGGCAAAAATGAACTATTGGGATTTCATCAAGATAAAAAGCTTTTGCACAGCCAAAGAAACAGTCCACAAAACCAAAAGACAACCGACAGAATGGGAGAAAATATTTGCAAATGACATATCAGATAAAGGGCTAGTATCCAAAATCTATAAAGAACTTATCAAACTCAACACCCAAAGAACAAATAATCCAATGAAGAAATGGGCAGAAGACATGAACAGACATTTTTCCAAAGAAGACATCCAAATGGCCAACAGACACATGAAAAAGTGCTCCACATCGCTCGGCATCCGGGAAATCCAAATCAAAACCTCCATGAGATACCACCTCACACCAGTCAGAATGGCTAGAATTAACAAGTCAGCAAACGACAGATGTTGGCGGGGATGTGGAGAAAGGGGAACCCTCCCACACTGTTGGTGGGAAGGCAAGCTGGTGCAACCACTCTGGAAAACAGTATGGAGGTTCCTCAGACAGTTGAAAATAGAGCTACCATACGATCCAGCAATTGCACTACTGGGTATTTACCCCAAAGATACAAATGTAGGGATCCGAAGGGGTACGTGCACCCCAATGTTTATAGCAGCAATGTCCACAATAGCCAAACTGTGGAAAGAGCCAAGATGTCCATCGACAGATGAATGGATAAAGAAGAGGTGGTATATATACACAATGGAGTATTATGCAGCCATCAAAAGGAATGAGATCTTGCCATTTGCAACGACGTGGATGGAACCGGAGGGTGTTATGCTGAGTGAAATAAGTCAATCAGAGAAAGACATGTATCATATGACCTCACTGATAGGAGGAACTCTTAATCTCAGGAAACAAACTGAGGGTTGCTGGAGTGGTGGGGGGTGGGAGGGATGGGGTGGCTGGGTGATAGACATTGGGGAGGGTATGTGCTATGGTGAGCACTGTGAATTGTGCAAGACTGTTGAATCACAGATCTGTACTTCTGAAACAAATAATGCAATATATGTTAAGAAAAAAAAAAAGAAGAAGATAGCAGGAGGGGAAGAATGAAAGGGAGTAAGTCAGAGGGGGAGACGAACCATGAGAGACGATGGACTCTGAGAAACAAACTGAGGGTTCTAGAGGGGAGCGGGGTGGGGGGATGGGTTAGCCTGGTGATGGGTATTAAAGAGGGCACATTCTGCGTGGAGCACTGGGTGTTATATGCAAACAATGAATCATGGAACACTACATCAAAAACTAATGATGTAATGTATGGTGATTAACATAACAATAAAAAATTTTAAAAAATAAAAACAAAAAGAAGAGGACGGGATAGCAGGGAGGCAACTACAGACAAGAGGCCACGTGAGGTCACAACGAGAAGGTGATCATCTGGGCGCCTGGGTGGCTCAGTCGGTTAAGCGACTGCCTTCGGCTCAGGTCATGATCCCGGAGTCCTGGGATCGAGTCCCGCATCGGGCTCCCTGCTCCGCGGGGAGCCTGTTTCTCCCTCTGACCCTACTCCCTCTTGTGCTCTCTCTCTCTCTCTCTCAAATAAATAAATAAAATAAAATCTTTAAAAAAAGAAGGTGACCATCTGTAAGCCAAGGAAAGAGGCCTCAGGAGAAGCCAAACCTGCCAATACTTTGGTCTTGAACTTCTAGCCTGAAGAAGCAGAGAAAATTAATTTCTGTTGTTCTGCATCTGGTTTGTGGTATTTCATTACTAATGCCCTAGAAACTCTTAGAATACTCCTAGGTTTTCATGATGGGGATACTGACACATGGTGAAAATGGTTGGGCGGGGGCAAGAGGGAGAGGGGGCAGGGGGAGGCATTCTAAAACATCCTCACTTTTTAGTAAGACAGAGCTGGGCTGGGAATGAAAAGCAGGAAATGGGACTAAAGGCTGTTCAGTTTTATAATGACCCCACAGGATCTCCAACCTATGGGTTGTACCCTGATTCTTTTCCCTAATTATCATCAGGAATCTGCTACAGGGCCAAATGTTCTCCTATAGCCTCCCATTTGCCAAGAGAAACACTTCTCTAGCTGGGAGCTTATGTACTTCTCACTGCGGCTGGGACTCCCCACCACCGCCCGGGCCTCGGACAAGTCTTTATGGTCGATCCCGTACTTTTCGAATTGAAGTTGGAAACACTGGCATCCCAGGCAGGCATGTGTTAAGCTGGGACTCGGCACAAATAGCTCTCCGCATTGTTCAACTAGAGCACAGCTCCATGTGCCTTTTAAAAATAGCATCGCTGTGTTTGAAATTTTCAAGAGAAGACATGTAGGGTGTGTCTGTGTGTGTCTACCACGCCCTCCTCTGTGTTCATTCTAAGGAGGTGCAAAATTAGAACATTTCCGAGGGGAAAGGGGGAAGTAAAGACCATGAACACGTGGCCACACCCACACACACCCCGTTCACCCCGCTTCCTGGTAAGCTACTCACCAGGCACACGGCCTAGAGACAGGGCTCTACTAAGTGCTTGTCTTCTCCAGGCCAAGAGCATGGGCCCATAGGGGAAGTTGCATGAAAATAAATACGAAGACTTAAAATTCAGTCTTACTGATTGAAATCAGTTGAAGAAAGCAACACCGAGAGAGACAAAGAGGAAAAGAGTAGAGTGATTTTATTCATGGGCCAGAAACTGCAAAGGCAAAATCCTGTCCAAGCTACCTCAAAGGCACGAAGCCACCTGGGCGGGTGCGGGCTGCGGGGGGGCTGGCTCCAGACCTCCACCCACCTCCGTCCCTGCCTCAGCTGCTTACAGCTCTCTACCCAGCACGGGGCGTGACTCCAAGTGAGAGGACCCCAGGCATTCGGACCCTCGTGAGCGAAAATAGCGGTGCTTGCAAGTGACAGCTGGGATAGCGGGAATTGTTATGAGAAATTCCAAGAGAGCCAGACACTTCCAGGGGAGCCTGTGGGTGGAGGTGGGAATGAGCCCTCCATCTAGGGAAAAGAAAAATGTTTCAAGAACCCTGTCATTCCCAACCATTAGCTCCAAGTTCCAAAAAAAATTTGCCTTGGAGAAGGAAAAGAGAAGCTCGGCTACGAACCCCGTGTCCAGGAGGTGGTTGGCATCACTCCTGCAAGGGCTTCGAGATCTTTCTACAAACCAGGCCACCTGATTCCTACTGCCATCAGCATCACTGCAGCCGCTTCCAGAAGCAGCTCTGCCTATGCCCCAGATGCTCCAAGAGACAGCTATTTTCTGCTGTGGATCCCTCACGTACCAGACATTTTACCAGAGGCCAAGGCTCAGTTCCCGTCTCTCTTCTGCTGCCTTTTCGGCCAGTTTTCTTCCCCTTCCTGCTTCCTGGTGCTCCCTCCCTTCTGTTTTCTACACAAAGCTGCAATTATTGAGCACTTAACTGCAACAGCATACTAGCCACTGGGTCAGGAACTGTGCAGACTCTCAATCATCACAACCGCCCTCAAGAAAGAGATAGTATCCTCCATCTACAGAGGAAACAATGGGGGGGGCAAGGAGAGGTGCCTACTTTGACCAAGACCATACAGCTAGTTAGTATCAAGACAGGAGCCCTGCACTGAACCGCCTCACAGCCCTGTGCTTCTCCAAGCCTGCACTGCTCCCCACATCCTTTTCGGCCTGCCTGTGGCATCGGGACTGTGCGGGGATGGCTTTGGCAGAGTGTCCCAGGCAAGACTTCAAGATTGCCGCCAGATCTGAAGCCCTCACCAGTAGATTTCCAAGCCAGGGCCTGCTGCCCCCTCCTCTGAGCCTGGGACTCCCCCACAGGCCCAGGGCCCCGCCTTCCCCACCCAGGGCCTTTCACCATCAACACCATCACAGACTGAAAGCTTTTGGTGGAAGGCAAAGCAACCCCTCTTACAGGAAGGTTAGGGACCCAAGCCCAGTTAATCACAAAGGTGAAAGTGGCCCCAGAGAGAAGGGGACGGTGTCTTCTAACAAGATCAGACAGAAAGCTGACTCTTTAAAGTACACTGTTTAACAATCGCGGCAGAAACATGGAGCTCCCACGTGGGAAGAAAACCACCTGGAGCTAGCCCCTCTCAGACACACTGCTCATGTCCACACTGAGCCCCTTCATCAGCCCCCAGTCCCCGCCCCCCCCCCCCCACCCCCAGCCGCTGGCGGGCCCTGGACACAGGGCACGGCTGGCCCTGGATGGGGAGGTCTCTGCACGCACAGCTGGTCCCGGCAGGGCTCTGGTGAGAAAGCATCAGAGCCCAGGGTCCAATATGAGGAGGAATCCAGGTCAAGGGTTGGGCCTTGAACAGAGTTGAAGTGTTAACCCTTGTAGTGCTGAGTTTCACGTGCACCCAAACTCCGTAACATTCAGCTCCCCCAGAGCACAGTGTCTTCCCCCAAAACAAGTATCGATTTGTATACTTCCTTTACCCCCCAGTTTATTCCCTAATCTTGCCCACCATCTTCTTAAAATAAGCAATAATTGATTTAGATGACTTCCCAAAGTAGAGAGGAGGGGAGTTAAGCCCAGTAGGGAACTCCAATTAACTATGGGATTAGTGTTACAATCAGACCCTATGGGAAACCCAGTGATTTTTTGCACCTGCTCCGGTTGCAAACGCCCTCTCGGGTTGCAGGTTAGCACTTGGTGCAGCGTTGCTTCTGAGCAAAGGAAATGCACAGAAGGGAACAGGCTACTCAGCTCCTGCAAAAGATAATGACAGTTTAAAGCCCTGGAGGAGAAAACCGGAAAGAGAGCGGTGTGCAGGGAGTGAGAGGTAGAGAGAGAAAGAAGAGAGACACAGGGAGGAAGAAAAGGGGCAGGAAGGGCTTAGAGGAGAGAGGAGATGAAGAGGAGGGGAGGGGAGGAGAAGTAGGAGGAGGGAGGGGGGGAAGAGGGAAGGAGAGGAGAGGGGAACAAGAGACTGCTCTGTGCTCCCAGACAGTGGTTTTCAGCACTCCGACCAGAGCAGCTTTCAGGAGCCAGCAGTCAGGGCTAAAGCTCCGTAGGGCAGGAGCAGAAGGCTTGCAGGACCAGCACCTGGTTGTATCTGGTCGGGTGGCCTGCTGCCTTCCTCAAGCTACGCGCAGGTCGCGCACCATTATCAGCTGGCTGGAGGATCTGCTCCGTGAAAAGTAGCAGCTGCTCCTGATTGGACTTTGCTCGGGTTCCCTGGCCTGGGAAATTTCATGAGCATCTCTCTGGCTCACCAGGTGATTCAGAAAATGGAGCACTTCTTATCTAGGAACTGCCACCATCCTTGTGGCTAAGGAAGAAGCAGATCAAAGCAAACAAACACTTTCTTTAGGAAAAGCACCAGCTGTAAGGACGGTCTACCGTCTGGCTGAAGGGCAAGCCTGCTTATGGAATCCGTATGCCAAGCTCTGACCCAGGGGACTCGACAGCATGTCCATGGCTGTGGCTAACACAGAAATTTTGCAATGACACAGTCCACCCGATTTGCTGAAATGAAGTGATGTGGCTCCAGAAGTACTAAGACGTGCCTTTCTGGGGGCTCCCACCATGCTTCTGACATTTCATATACTATGTTGGGATATAGGCACAGAAATTTAGAATTTTTTGAGTAATGAAAGAAAGGCCCTGCTTAAGAAATATCACTATAACGCTGTGATGTGAAGACTGATATCACAATAGTATTAAGAAAAACAGGACTGCCTTATCTAAAGCTTTGCTGCTTCCTTTCCAAGCCATTACTAAGACCAGAAATGAAATGGACTCCCCATGACTTTAATCCTCATAAAGTGTGAACTTGGCCAATCTGTTGAGCAAACAGCACGTAGTTATGGTCAGCTTCTGGCTGGGTATTACTGGGCAAACATCACGGAAGTAGGAAGAAGGATCACAAGGCCTTCTGTGCTACAGCCAGGCCAGTTCCAGGCAAAGCGGGACAGCTGGTCACCCTTGGTATACACCATGCAAATGGGCCCAACACAGGCATTCCTCTACTCTCTGCCTAATCAACTCCTGCCCCCGTGTCAAGGCTTAGTTAAATCTGTCCACTCTCAATGCCTGAATTTCAGGGATTTCCCCTTGGAGAATCTCCATGACTCTATGATCTACCTAAATGCTCTCCCACTTGGCACTAATGACGTGCATGCTCTTGTGCCCTGCTCTTCTGGAGATTCCAGCCTCAGCACCACCTGGGAGCTTGTTAGAAATGAGGAATCCCAGCCCCCACCCCAAATCTGCTCATCTAACAAGATACCCCCAGAGGTTGGCATCCACGTTGGAGGCACAGTCCTCGCTCTTTCTCCAACTGATCTGAGAGATGGTCTCATTTCTCCCAACTAAGGTATCAACGTCTGCACAAAATGAGGCTCCATCTCCTGCCATGCAAGGCACACAGTGGATGCTGGAGTACCTTCCATGCTTGGATTGGAAAGTAAATTGGCTGGGTGCCATGGGGAAATTATCATCCTCTCTTTTTTCTTTCTCAGTCTCCATCACAATGCTCTCTTCCTGCTTCCAGCCGCTTCCTAGCCTTCTCGCTCTGGGCACACCTTATTGCTTCCTATGGGAGTTAAAAGACCCAAGAAGAACATGGGCACAAAAAGACAGTGCTATGGCATCTGGTTAAGGAGGGTGGACATTTGAGATTCTTCTTGGCAACTCTGCATCTGAGCCCCTCCTGTGTGAGAATCCCCAGCCTTGAGTCTTAGAGGGAGGCAGACAATGCCTGATTTATGTTTTTCTTTGTGGACCAGACTTTGAGTAGTAGAAACCTGGACAACAGCATATCCTCATGTGTTCACAAAAAGTATGGGCTTATGACCTTGGTTTAGCTCTTCAGACACTCTCCACACTGGTCCTGTAGACAGAACTGGTTCGGCCAAGACTAGGGGCCCAGGCAACGACTCCCACTGGAGGTGAGGGTAGCTGAGCAAGATTCCAGGGGCTGACAAGTAGTGATGGCAGCTGGGATGGGAGAGCAAGTTGGAGGCTCCAGACCAGCAGGAGGCATGGTGTTCCCTCCCCAGACTAGTCTGAACAAAGCGCTTTTGTCTGTAGCAATGAAGTCTTGGAGCCTGGTTCTCAGACTTTCCAATTCTTCCAGCAACTCAGTATACTTTCAATACATTCCACTTCTGCTTATGTGGTTTTTAAAAGCCCTGACTTATAGGAGATAGATGTTCATTTGTGAGGGTAAGGACCTCCTTTCTGGATAAAGAGGGTTAAAGGTATCAAGGAAACAGGAGAACTCATGGGATTCAGGGTGAGTAATTAGTGCCTGAGAATCTAATCCAAGAAATTACATTTTTTGCTTTCCTACTACATTCTCTAAGCACGGACCAATCAATGATTTGATTACACTGGAAGATATTCAGGCAAGTCCCAGGGACCTATGCAATATCGCACACATTGTACTCTTTAACACAGGAAAAGAAAGCCATAACTATTTTTTTCACTTTGGAAACCGCTTGATCTGGCACAACAGAACTTAGTCAATCCATCAAAAACTATGTATTGAACACCAACCATATGGAGACTTGGCTAAAAGTTTGCCCAGTCTGCTTGGCGGAGAATATCCAAGCCTAGACTCACATCACCCCACAACTGGAATTAGTTAGGCTGATTTGTAGTCTGCTTTAGAAGCTTTTGGAAAAGTAAATGTCTTCCTAAACCTTCCATTCCCCCTGCAGTTCTTTTTCCTTCTTGTTGGGTGATGTGACAAAGAGAAGGACAGAAACAGCATCCCCCCGAAGGGTTTATTCACTGCGACCAGAGCTTCACTATTAAAGAAACAAAGACAAAACCAAGACCCACAGAGAAAAAAAATTATCCTCTATTGGCCAGGAATTAACTACAATTAGATTTTCCAGGGGAAGCCTGACTCTCATGGCTAGAGGCTTCACAACTCTACAGCACAGGGCAGGGAGAATTCCCTCCGGGAAGAGGGAATAATGTTCCTGAGCTTGGCTTGCTCTGACCTGGAGCACCCTTGGAACACCTCAGAAGAATGGAACTCACTAGTCCACTGAACAGACACCCTGTGGATACCTGGAGGAGGTCAGTAAGACAAAACCCGTTTCACGTGGGCATCAAAGGGCGTCTGAGACACTGAAACAAAATGGATTCAGGACATAAACGAGATGTTCCTTCCCAGAGAACGATGTCAACTCCACACACACCATGAACACACCCACTGGAACGCTGCCGTAAGCAAGGCAAGTGGCCTGTCTCCTGTCTCTTTTCCACCTGCAGACTGGCTATGTGTGGAGTTTACATCTTAGTGGTACTGAGATAGTAGTTACTACAGAGTGGTAAAATTTGGTCTGTCCAAAAGACATTTTTGTTTTTTTGAACTTACTGGAAAGACAGAACTAACGAATAATTTGAAAAGTTTGGCTAACCCTTGTATTTGGCTATTGTTGAATAACACCCAATCTTTTTTAGTAGCCTTTGAAACACAATCAATTTGGAGCTTCTGCTTCCTGTGTGGAAATTTTGCTGTAAATGTTTGGCACTCCAGCAGCATTTATAAGCCTGTGGATGGAAGCTGCACACGGAGGGTGGAAGGAGACCGTTCCTAATGACTTCACGGAGCTGTCCATGTCTGGGCTCCTCTATACAAGACAATAAAGCCTATATGTTTAAGCTACTTGACCAGGCTTTTAGCGGAGTACGATCCTTAACTGATAAAGGCTTTTCACAGTGGCATTGTTCAAAGGAGAAAAAAAAAAAAAAAACCACTTAAATCTCCAACAATAAAGGATTGACTAAATACTTTACAGTAATATATTGCTGACCAAGTGGCTCTTCATTAAACACTCATTCATTCCTTCCTAAATTATTTGTTAAGTGCCTACTATGTGCCAGGAATAGTCCAGACATTGGGGATCCAGTGGTAAATAAGCAGATATGGCCCTGCCCTCAACGAATTGTAGGAGAATGAGAAATGGCACAGAAAGATGTTCCTGTATGGGCTATGATCATGTGACATTGTACTTCCAAGGTCTGTCCTTTGCGCAGGACACCCTGAGTGGTCATCCTGGATCCCTCCATTGTGAGGACGTTTTGGGATATTTCTCATTCTTCTTTTCTGAACCTCATTAAAATTCAAGTTTGAATATCCCATAGAACTCAAGAAATACCTTTCCAAAGCAGTGTCTTCTTTGGTACAGGCATGACTGTCTTGGGCAGGCCCCTCTTCTTACACAGGATGTAAGATGGGCTGGGTTTGGAGGGAAATGGGGGCACAGCTGCTGTCTGGAAGGCCACTGCAATCACTGGGGTGAAAAGAATTCCCTGATACATTGAAAGCAGGCAGGAAGAGAAGGGGACACATGTCCAAACTGTTAGAGAAGGGGTTTGCAGACCACAGAGACCCTGGATGCAGGGGGTGAGGTGAAGGGGAGATTTGAAGGTGGCTCCAGATGTCCAGCCTGAAGACGCAGGATGGCAGGGTCCAGCGTTGGAGCAGGGAATGGGGGAGGAGGAAGAGTTCTTTGGGATGAAGATGAGTTACAGAGAAAGAGTGGTAGTTCTACCTATTTCGCTGTGCAAAAGCAAAGCAAAGCAAACCAATTCAATTGGCAGGCAACGTGTGTGCACCTGCTCTGCACTTAGCACAGCAGATTCTATAATCTTGTTATCAAACACTGCTGGGAAGTAAGCCGTCTACATCTCCCCTCCACCAGCGCTTTCCTTTTTCAGATGTCTAAAATTTTTTGCTCATCTTAACCATTTTGGATGGGAAATTTCCAAGCTGTTATTACAGACTTTCTAACTTGTGAGTTCCATTAAAACAAGCATCTTATTCAGCTGTACCATCCCTACACTATTCATAATTCTCTGAATATGGAAGGTACTTGGATTGAATGAAGACATAGCTTTTCACACTGACTCAGAAACAGTGTTAGGTACATATGTTCATCAACTATGTCTTTGTGATGCTTTAAAACACAGCCAAGTGTGCCCAGGATATTCTGTAGATGCATGTGTGCATTGCTGGCTCTATCCTTCCTTGATGGGTCTCTCAGCAATCATTTATGTATCTGTGGACTCTTCCACTGACAATCTCTGTATCCCTAAGTTTGTATGCCAAAACCACACAAGAAAGGGGAAGAAAAACCTCTTTTTAGTAGAGCCAGTAGGCTCTGAATGCCCAAATAAGAACTTGTCTTTTGGGGCACCTGGGTGGCTCACTAGTTAAGCGTCTGCCTTAGGCTCAGGTCTTGTTCCCAGGGTCCAGGGATCGAGCCCTGTATCAGGCTCCCTGCTCTGTGGGAAGTCTGCTTTCCCCTCTCCCACTCCCCCTGCTTGTGTTCCCTCTCTGGCCGTCTCTCTCTGTGTGTCAAATCAATAAAATTAAAAAGACAAAACAACAACAACAACAACAAAAACACTTGTCTTTTGAGAAAAGCCATGAATTTCTGTGCTGAAGCTCCAGCACCCAGCAGCTTTAGCGAGCAGGGAACACAAACTGACCTGTCACTATGCAAGGCCACCACACAAAGCTCTTCGAGAATATTTCCATCCAGTTCCCCTCCAGGACAGGCGCTGCTGCGATGCCCACTTTGCCTAGGAGGAAATCAGACCTGAGGAGGTCCCATCATTAATAAGTCACGGATCAGGATTCAAACCTATGTTGTTGGACTCCTAAATCCATGCTGTGTAATAGGGTTGTACTGATTCCTGGAGGCCTTTCTGCTGTACCTCTTTTCTTTCTTCTTCCTCCTCCTTCTTCTTCCTCCTCTCTCTTCCCCTCTCTTTCATCTTCATGTGTTTCAATATTCAAGGCTTTATTCCCAAGATACAAGTATGCCAGAGCCCAACCTTCAGATGAGGTATTTCTATTATTTTATATTTGCCCTCAAGTAGTTTAAAACGTGGTTGAAGACTCTGGGCATGGAATACAGCATGAGAACTACAGAGATCGTGTCTGACTCTGTCATCAGCTGCGTGTAAGGAAGAGTTAGGAGGACTTTAATCCCCACCACGGTCTGTTTTCATTCTCATCGCCCACCACCTTAGCCTTTGGCATGCTATATCCAGTCTTGATCGCTTTCCAGGTTTGTACTGTTTCTTTCCTGGAGTGCCCGCCTTCCCTCACGTCCCTGTCCATCAGAAATTATATTTAGTCTTCATGACACAGTCCAGGTCATACCTTCTGAGTGCCTTCTAAGCTCCAGCCGCCATTAGCAGCATGCTCTGTGTTCCTTTTCTACTTGATCAGATCTCTGCTTATTCATTGGAGCTTATAACGGTGTGTTTCTCTCCCACTGGATTATGCCCAAGAGGCAAGAGCAATGTCTCAAAACCTTTCCTGAGTCCAGAAGGGGAGCTAGTGCTGCCTGTTAGCTGAACTCTTCAGAGGGGAACACACTGTGTCTTTCAGCATGATCATGCGTACGTAATCTCCAATACAAACAATGCGGCTTTGTCCCCAATATTTACTCTTGCCCTCCAATGTCCCTATCAGTAGGAAATTGCTTCTAGCATCATAAGCCTTGGGTTGTGCTAAATTAAGTTGTGTGTCTTTGTCCTGTTCATGCTACAACAGCACAAATGGTATGACACTGATTCTTCTCAGTAAAGGTCAAACGGTTTTACAATTTAAATTAATAAACCTTCAAAATTTGTTTTAGTGGGACTTGATGAAGCTTGCTTTAATCTAATACCATATTCAATGTAAGTGACTTTTTAGCATATTTGCTTGAGACTATGACCTACACCAAAAATTACCAGAAAGGTCAGCAAAATAAATTGGTGGCTGTACTTAAAGGTTTGGGGGGCACTGCCCAAGATATCTCAGCAGTAATGATCCAATATTTTTTATGGCTGCCCAATCCGTATAGGAAAGGTCAGCTGGTCAGCCTTCCCTAATCTGCGCTGAAAGTAATCTTTACTTATTCCTTCTTACAAATGACTGTGACCTATCCAAATATAGGGACTGAAAACACACCTCAATAAAATTCTCGGAGGACTGCTGTGTGTTATTTAGTTAATTTAAGTATTTATCAAATGTTTACTCTGCTCCAGACACAATTCTGGGCACTTGAGATCTAGTAGTCCATAAAACAGGTAAAAATCCCTGCCTCACAGAGCTCTTTTGAATGGATCATCTAAGCACTGTGCTGGGCAAGCTCACATTCCTGTGAGGTAGATTTCTGTGGGCTCATTTTATTGATGATGTACTAAAGCTCCTGCAGAATAGGTAGCTCGGTCAGATTAACCAGCCAGTCAGCCAACAAGTCGGAAGCCACATCACTTCTTCTGGTTGCGAGTCTTGCCTCTGCTATACTACATGTCCCAAATCTGTGTGTGAATACTTTTCTGAGAGATAGGTGTTTCATACAAGCGAATATTCCATATTCCAGTATGTTTGGGAAATTCTTTTTGTTACAGGCTGGGTTCTCCTAGAAGTAGCTGCTGAGATGCAGTTGTGCGTGGAAGAGGATTCTTTGGCATGCTCTTAAGATCAACGCCTGGGAAGGGAAGGGGCACAGGGAGAAGGTGAGCTGCCGTGCAGTCTTAGGGGCAGCCTCAGCCGACGATGCAAGGGTTCTGAAGATGAGATGGCTCTCCGAAGCTGGCCTGAGTTGGGGGCAAGACAACCAGGCCTTTCTATCTCCATGCCAATCAGTTTCTGGATATGGTCCATTCCCAGAAGGGAGCATCACCTTGAACAAGGCAGATCTCTTCAGCTGAGAAAAATCCCCAAAGGGGGCCAACAGCTGAGATGGGAGGGATGCTCCAGGGCACTGCCAGCAGTGAGGCAATGAGTCCTTCATTCCCGAAAAGGTACATCATAGTGTCCACCACACTGTGGTATTTGTAAGCATGAGATTAAATGGAACAAAACAAGATTCTTTACTATCGTCTGCTGAGAGCCTTTCATGGGCAAATATGTGCTGTGAACTTCAAACGGGGAAATTACAGAATTCCCCAAATTTATTTAAGCTTAGAATACTCTTGGGGGTCCATATTAATTAACATGTTCTGATGTTAGGATACTTAGGACACATATGTACCAGAAATCTTAGTGCAACTGGACAAGTGCAAAATAAAGGAGATGCACAACGCACTAGGGTACAAAAATGGACTCAAAATGGATCACAGATTTAAAACTATGGGAATCTTAGAGGAAAGCATAAATGTAAATCTCTGTGATCTTGGATTAAACAATGGTTTCTCAGACATAACAACAAAAGCAAAAGTGACACAAGAAAAATAAAGAAACTGGCCTTCATCAAAATGTAAAACTTCTGTCCTTCATGGAATAAGGACAGTAAAAAAGCGACCTACAGAACAGGAGAACATATTTGTACATCATATATCTGATAAGAGACTTGTATCCACCATGTACGAAGAGCTATTACGACCCAACAGTAAAAGGCAAATAACCCAGTTTAAAAATTGGCAAAGAATTAAAACATTTTTCCAAAACAGATTTACAAATGGCCAATAAGCATATGAAAAGATGCTCTATATCATTAACCATCAGGGAAAGGCAAAGCAAAACTACAATGTAATGCCACATCACATCCATTTGGACATGGTCAAAAAGGTAATAAGTGTTGGGAAGGATGTGAATAATTCAAACCCTCACACACTGCTGGTGGGAGTGTAAAATGGTGCAGCTGCTTTGGAAAACAGTTGGCAGTTCCTCAAAAGATTAAGCATCAAGTTACCAAAAGAATCAAGAGTTCGACTCCTGGTTATATACCAAAGAGAACTGAAGACCAATGTCTACACAAAAATTTGTACATGAATATTCACAGCAACATTATTAATAATAGCCAAAAAGTGGAAACAACCCAAATGTCCATCAACTGACAGATAACCCAAATGTGGAATATTATTTGGTTCTAAAAAGGAATGATGCAACGATGCATATTGCAACATGGGTGAACTCTGAAAACATCTTTTTTTTTTTAAGATTTTATTTATTTGAGAGAGAGAGAATGAGAGAGAGAGAGCACGAAAGGGAAGAGAGTCAGAGGGAGAAGCAGACCCCCCACTGAGCAGGGAGCCCGATGCGGGACTCGATCCCGGGACTCCAGGAACATGACCCGAGCCGAAGGCAGTCTCTTAACCAACTGAGCCACCCAGGTGCCCCGAACTCTGAAAACATCTTAAATGAAAGAAGCCAGACACAAAGGTCACATACTGTGTGATTCCTTTGTATGAAATGTCCAGAAGAGGTGACTCCACAGAGACATAGAGTAGATTAGTTGCCACTGGAGGTAATGGGGAGTGACCATTAATACATATGGTACTGCCTTTTGGGGTTA
Source organism: Callorhinus ursinus (assembly GCF_003265705.2). NCBI lineage: Eukaryota > Metazoa > Chordata > Mammalia > Carnivora > Otariidae > Callorhinus > Callorhinus ursinus. The sequence continues at coordinate 6,426,225 of NW_027397124.1, read as the reverse complement.
ATGAAAATGTTCTAAAATTAGAGAGTGATGATAATTGCACAACTCTATACATACTGAAAACCACTGAATTGTACTTAAAATGATAAACTGTATGTATGTGATGATATCTCAATAAAGCAGTAAGGGCGTAAATGAGAGGACCATGGATTTTGTCAAGGGGCACTAGGGAAGTCTGTCAGAGCTCTCTGGCTTGCAAGTGAAAAATCTCAAGCTGTATTAAGAAAATTTTAAAAGAGGGCACCTGGGTGGCTCAGTCGGTTAAGCATCTGCCTTCGGCTCAGGTCATGATCCCAGGGTCCTGGGATCCAGCCCTCATTGGGGGAAGGGAGGGGCGGGGCGGTCCCTGCTCAGCAGGGAGCCTGCTTCTTCCTCTGACCCTCCTCCCTCTTGTGCTCTTTCCCTCTCACTCTCTCTCAAATAAATCTTCTTTTTTAAAGAAAATTTTAAAAGAAACTGAAAAAGGACATTATTGGCTAGCGTACCTGGGAAACTAAGAGGTGCAGTTTGCTTCAAGGTCTCACCAGAGGAGACATAATGGCACCCAGTATCCACAGACTCTCCCCCTTAGTGCCGAGCAAGTCCAGAAGAAAGACAGCTATTCTCTTCCAGTATCCTTACAGCAATCAAAGGGAAGAATCTGATTGGCTCCACTTGGGACACAGAGTGATTCCTGAACCCATCACTGGGTATAAGAAGGCTGGGATATTCTAACTGACTGTAATAGGTGACTATGTACGTATGGGGAAGCCTTGGTGATTTACAGTCTCCCGAGGGAACTAAAATGTAAGCTGGATGTAAAAGGAGAAATGAGTTTGCAAGTGAAATAGAGTATACGAAAAAAGGCAAAGGAAGAGAATTCCAGTAGAAGGATTAGTATGCTACCTTTTCTTTGCCTGTGATTTTAATGTCATTTCCCCCAACGAGTCCTTCCTAGAGGATTAATAGTAATGATATTAATCTACCAGTCTTATCGTAGTTTTACGTTCTATAGTGAAGACTAGTCAACCATATTCTAAAAGGTGATGCTTGGTATGAAGACGTAATACAGACTACAGGTTAGGACTTAAGCCTTACTCAGCCTTTCCTTCCTTCTGGATATTCCAGCTCAACTACCCTGGTCTGACCCACCCCAAGATCTTTTTTTCTGCCTTTCTTCTCATAGCCCCCCTCCTTGGCCATGAAAGAAATAGGTACCACTTCCCCTCGGATCTACTCTTCTGCAGACTTAAAATTCTCCCAGTTGCCCAAGGCAGAAACTTGAAATTATCTTTAGCTCCTCCCTCAACATCTAATCTATTATCAATTAGTGGAAATAATGCCTTTTAACTCTCTCCAACATTGCCCTCTTACCTCTATTCCCAGTGCCAGTGCAGTGATTTACCTCTTCGTGATTTCTTGCTTGGACCACCATAATGGCCTCTCCTGGTGTCCCTCCTCCACCCCCTCAATCCATCCTTCACACTCTGGCCACAGTGAACTTTTAAAAATGCAAATGGCTCTACCCAGGCTTAAAATTCTGTGCTCAAGATATAGTCCATTTTCAATTCCCTTGGATGTATATTCCCAAATCTTCTGAACTCATGAAGCCACACATTCTTTGGTGTGTAAATAAAAATACCTCAAGCCCCCATCTCACAGTGATGGAAACCCAGAGTTTCCCCAGAGTTTTCATTTCTCTTCTTCATCTTAGAAACCTGAACCAGACCTGGATCCGACCTTATTTGTTTCTTCCTCGGTCCAAATGCCTTCAATAAAATTGTGTATTTATATATCCAATTAGAAGCACTGACTGAGTCACCAAGATATAATAAACACTCTGTAGGACTGGCAAAAAGAATTAGCCAAACATTCTTAAACTCTCAAGGCCCTCCTTCACTTTGAGGCTATAAAGTAAGTCAAAAGTAGATTTGAAGAGGAAGGATTCATGAGAACAAGTTCTTTGGAGGGCTGTGCCAGCAGGCCACCCCACCCTCGAAGCAGGCAAGGTGAGGGATGTGCCCCCATGACCTAGAGTTCAAAGCAGGTGGCTCCAGGCAACTACTCAGAGACTTTAATAGGTGTCCCTGATCTGGGGGAATAAGGGACACAGTAGACATGACTGGGGTCTGACTTTCTATTGAAAAGTTTAAAACGGAAGAGAGCCTGGCTAGCGTTGATGAGCAGATCAAAACAGAGGCGGAGGCCTGGGATCAGCCTGCATGTCTAGAATTTGTTTGGACAGATGAAATAAGAGGCTTCCATGGGCCTGAGGTGGGCCATGAGCACGAGTTAGGTGCTGACATCACTGGATGTCAGCTTAGGGCAGGTCATTAAAGCCTTCCGGCGGGGTGTGTAGCCCTCACTGTAAGTGTGGCAGAAAGAGTAAATGACCAGCTAAACCAGAGGAATATCCACTCAGGTAAGAGATCTCTGGCATGGAGAGGGGGATGGGGTTGAGAGAAATGAGGTCTCCAAATAACATAAAGAAGTGTCCCTCAAGATAAAAGTTTGTAACAACTGCCAACATTCAGAAAGCACAAAGCCATACCATTGACCGTGTCAGTTAAAAGACTTTCTCATTCCTGAGACCTGTCCTCCACCCCTAACCCTGCACTAGCTCAAGTGATAAAAGCTGGGGGAGAAGACGAACAAAACCACTTCTCAAGCGTCAGGCAGCCTTCTGTGGAAGGCCAGATAATAAACATGCGAGGCTTTGGGGGCCATTCAATCTCTGTTGTAACTACTTAACTCTGCTGTTGTAGTGTGAAAAGAGCCACAGAGGCTCTTTCAATGAATGAGTGTGGCTGCGTTCTAAGGAAACTTCATTCATAGAAGCCGGTGCAGGGCTTGACTGAGCTCATGGCCCATGCTTTTTGGATCCCTGCCCCAGACTGTAGGTTTCTTGAGGGCAGGAGCTTTGTCTGCTTATTACCGTATCTGAAACGCCCGGCACATTGTAGATAACAATGACCAAAAAAATAGTAGCAGCTTCTCCATTATGGATAATGCAGATCCATTTAAAGACAATGAATCCTTGCATTATCTTTTCATTAAATCCTAAGAGAAAAGAGGCAGTATCCTTGGAGAGAAGAAACTGAACTAAAAGACATTTGACTACAGTCAAAGAGCTTCTCTCTCTGAGGGTGAGCCACATACTGCAGGAGCACCGCAGAACAGGTGAGCTTATATAAGTTATAAAGAAGGCATATTCTAGCATATTACATGCTACGCGTAGGCTTGTAACTACATCACTAAAATGTAAGCTTCCCATTGGACACGGCTTATCTTCTTTATCTTTTCAAGATTGACCCCGCATGATATCCCATCCATAGGGGACAAAGATAAATGGAAGATAAATAAAGGAAGGTCAATTCTATTTCTAAACAGCCAAAAGGGATATTCAAAAATGCATATATGATTGAAGACAGACCTTTACTGAGAACATTCTGTTAATTAAATGTGCGGTAGTGGAAGAAGGAAAACAGAAGTTGAGATCAATCTAGCAACAAGAAGTACTATCTGATGCCCAAGAAGTAGTTTTATCCCTTGCAAGTTTATTGTAACTTTATGTTAGGACAACATGGCATTTTGTTAGTAACACATACTTTCATGAAGATCCTTTTCATTGACCATGTCAATAGCATAGGTATTACCGGCATTGAGCTGCTAAGATCTCTGGGCTATCTATATAGAAATGCTAGGTTTACACTTGAATTGTTCAGATCCAATTAAAATTAACTGAATACCTACTATGTGCCAAACATTGTGTTAGATACTTCCACCTGCATTATCTGGGCAGAGGATATATCATACTGCCTGGGGGCACCAGTCCTGAAGCCAGATTGCCCAGATGTGGCCACAGGTCCCATCACTTACTAGCTGTGAGACCTTGAGAAACCTAACCTCTCTATACCTTAACCTCAGTCTCCCCATCTGTAAGAGGGTGAAGAAAAATAGTTGCTTCCTTGGAAGCAGTTGTAAGGATTAAATGAAAGAATATGTGTTCAGTCCTTAACACCGTGTCCAGCCCATACTAAGCTCTCAAAAATTATTAGCTATTATTATAGCTAATTTAATTAATTAGCCATTTAATTTATTTTCACAACATTACACTGAGTTTGGTATGATTACCACATCTGACCAAAGAGGGAGCTGAGGCTCAGGCGGTAACGTCCCCGAGGTCACCATAACTGGGTCAAGTTCATTATACCAGGAATCCTCCTGGAGGAGAACGGGCTCAAGTGCCATTGTATGTACATCTCTAGCTTTGGTTCCAAATTTGCTTTAAAAAGCAATCTAATCCCTGCACTGCACCATTTCCATCTCCTCTAAAGGTTAAAATTATTTATGAGAACCTCCAAGCAGAGTCTCCATTAAAAGTACTAGATTTTCCTCTGTAACAAATGAAAAATTTATTATTTGAAAATAACATTGCTTTGTTAGGAAGTGTAGTAATAGTCACCGTTTTGTGTGGTGTCCCTGGCTGCTATTCAAAGCCAAGCCCACTCTCCTTTCATTGTTTTTTCTTTAAATCCGGAAAGACCTGAAATTTGGCTCAGAAAATTTCCTTAATCTGTGAGGAGAAATATTCCCCTGGAAGTCCAGTTGTTATGACCCAGGAGGAAAAACAAAGCTCTAACAAGAAATGACCAACACTGAAACCACGGGGTTTTCAGAATTAAATTGTTGAATTCATGTCACATCCTTTCTTGGCCATTCTCTAGATATATCTGCCAAAACTAACAAAAATTATTGCTCCAAGCAAAAATCTTCATAGGTAGTGACACTGATAATACCTCCCCATGCAGCGCCTCAGGGAAGCATCTGGATAGACCTCAAAGGCAGGGATGTGCTGAATCATTCCCCTGGGGAGGGGATTTCTTTAAAGCAGTTTCAGACAGAAGAATAGCCACCCTCTGACCTCTGAACAGCTTTCTCTGGCAATTTCCAGAATGTCTGCTTCCAAAAACATTTCTTCCTTTGTTTCACCCCCCATCAAGAAGCACTTACAAGACACTCATTCACCTCTGGGGAAGCATCAAAGATGCAGGGGAAAGAATCATACATATGGTCCCTGTGGCCTCAGAACTTAAAATCTAAGATGGAGACACACATAAAAAAGGTACATAGACAGGAAGAGGTATTATGTCAGTACATGGCCAAACGGTAAATTATAGTATTTACATCGTATTTACCTAATCCACTTATTCGTCTCCAGCCTCAGTTTCCTCTTTATAACTGAGGGAGGTAGGGATCCCATTCAGCACTAACATTCTGTGAGTTGAGGACAAGTAAACTTGGAAACTGATGCAAGCCACACACAAATTCAAGCAATTCTCTGTCCACGCAGATAAAGGAAATGCACAACCTGCATGGATTCCGGAAGACACAAGCCTGCCGGAACGGTCAGAATGACAGAGGAAGAGATTGCCCTAGGCCCGAAGTGAGAGACAGGGAAATAAAATTTTCCAAAAGTTTAGAATAAACTTGTGTCAAAGGTTGATTTAACTCATTAATGAGGGAACCAGGAGGACAGTCAAAGCTGGTTCAAGGAATATTTGAGAAACTTGAGCTTTTATAGAACTGAAGAAAGAGTTTTGGAATAAGACTGCTAGGTTAGGTTCAAAGTGATTCATGTCCTACAGGGCAAAAAATCAACATGTGGAGTTTTTGTTTTTATTGCAGTGAAATAATTTGTATTTTTATCAGGCAAAACTTTAAAAGTTAATACATTACTTCAGACAGTTTGGGACCCAATCAATGAGCCAAACAGCAGGGAAACCCCATCAGTAAATAATCCTTGGGTGGGCCTGGTAGCTGTGCTAACAGCTCATTTTCTTCATTCCCAAATTTTGGATGGAGCCAGTGATCATAAATAATCTCCAAGAATAATTTTTGATTACACATAAAAAAAAAAAAAAAAAGGGCTGCTCTCCCTGTGTTTTTGTCTTAATTTACATAAGTATAGAAAGAGGGATCAATTAAATATATAAACTTCATTGAGTATGGTCAGCAAATGTAGTCATAGAATGACACTCACAAAATGGTTGCAACTTCATAAGCAATCTGGGCTCGTAGTGTTTTCTTTGTTTTGTTTTGGGAGTTTTTTTTAATTGGCTCTTCTATTCCAAGCTAGGAAAACATACCTAAGAAATTCATCTCCACTGGTTTCACATGCAGTAGCTACACGTTTGAGTGACTTCTCTCTCTCTCTCTCTCTCTGTCCCCACAATCAGTGAAAGTTCCTGGCTGCCAGGAAGTGATCTTCTTTACAGGTGAGGACGCTGCAAGCTATAGAACAGATACCAGATGAGTTTCCCAGAAAGGTTTTATAAGTGTTAGTCCCACACGGGAAGCACAGCTATTCTCCTTTAATGGTGAGTTTGGCATATCTGATTATATAAAATTTATTTGTAAGGATGACATTCCAGGTATAACCTTGGTTATATAATTATTTTTTCTAATTATATTCAGGTTAAAAAAAAAGTCAGTTTCTTAGTGAACCTATGCAAATAACTATATTATCATGAGAAGGAAAGAAACTCGGTAAAAGTTTTTTCCTGAATTCTGAGAGGTCACAGAAAACAATTCAAATATTTCATTTCAATTGTAAAAGCACAGTCTACTGTAGTAAGTGCTAACAACAGATCTAAAGGAAGAGAAAGAAACAACAAGGGGGCAAAGAATTTAAATAGACTTTTCTCCAGAGAACATAAACAAATGGCCAATACACCCCTGAAAAGAAGCTCAAGATCACAAGTCATTCGGGAAGTGCAAATTAAAACCACCATCAGTGGGGCGCCTGGGTGGCTCAGTCAGTTAGGTGTCTGCCTTCAGCTCAGGTCATGATCCCAGGGTCCTGGAATCGAGCCCCGCATCAGGCTCCCTGCTCAGCGGTGTGGTGTGGCTGCTATGGACACAGCATGGCATTCCTCAAAACATTAAACAGAATTACCATGTCATCCAGCAATTCTCCTTCTGGGTCTATACACAAAAGAAGTGAAAGTAGGGACTTAAAGAGATATTTATACACCCATGTTCATAGCAGCATTATTCACAATAACAGCCAAAAGGTGGGAACAACCCAAGAGTCCACCGACAGCTGAATGGGCACACAAAATATGGTATTACACACAACGAATTATTATTCGGCCTTAAAAACTGTGAGTAAATTGTGACACACACTACAACATGGCTAAACCTAGAGGACATCACGCTGAGTGAAATAGGCCAGTCACAAAGGACAAATACTGTCCTGATACCACTGAAGTGAGACAGCTAGAGTAATGAAACTCACAGAGAACAGAAAGCAGGCCAGTGGTTGCCAGGGACTGGGGGCAGTGAGCAAGGAGAGGTAGAGTACAATGGAGACAGCTTTTGTCTGGGATGAGGAAAAGGCTCTGAAGATGAATAGTGGTAATGGTGGCAAACGAAGGTGAATGGACTTAACGCCCCTGAGTTGTACACTTAAAAGTGGTTAAAATGGTGGCGCCTGGGTGACTTCATTGGTTAAGCATCTGACTCCTGATTTTGGCTTGGGTCATGATTTTAGGGTTGTGGGATCGAGCCTCGTGTCGGGCTCTGGGCTGAGTGTGAAGCCTGCTTAAGATTCTTTCTCTGTCTCCCTCTGCCCCCTTCCCTGCTTGTGTGCTCTCTCTCTCTAAAAAAAAAAAAAAAAATTGTTAAAATGGTATTATATTTTACCACAGTAAAAGGAAATGTACACTAAAGGTAAAGCACAAACTGACACAAAATGTGCTGGGCATCCAGGACACTTAACATACTTAATGTGAATGCACTTAATGCCACTAAATTGTTTGATAATAAAACCCAAAGGAACAGCTTCTCTGTAATGTATAAAAATAAGAAGCAAAAATATGTATATACATACATAGAGAACTGATTACATAGTTTGCAGGGCTTAGTGCAAAATGAAAAAATATATATACATATACACACATACATATAATATCTGATTCAATAAAATTTATTTGTAAAGATGACATCCCAGGTATGACCTTGGTTGCCTCATTATTTTGTCTAATTATATCCTGGTAAAAAGAATCTCACATTTCTAAAAGGTAGTTGGCCCCATGTTTCAACAGGTTATTATATTTAAAATTTTTTTCAGGTATCCAAAAATTGTCCATTCATTACTTAATTTAATATTAATCCAAGGTTTTGATTTTAACTAAGGATTTTAAGACTTATATTTAAGCTGATACAATATAGAAAGAATACACTAACAGTTGATATAAAAATTGTCAGAACTATAATTCAAATTAGTGAACACAGAATTCTACATTTCTCTTAATTTTAAACACTACACAGAAGTGACATTAGTTCATGTCATCAGCAATCCACTGGAGACTCACCTTGGGAACCAGGAAAGGCCACTCCTGGGCCAAAGCAGCACGTGGAGCACTTCTTGGACAAGTGAGTCCCTTTGGGTCTTTATGTGGAACAAGCTCTAAAGCTGCCAATTTTCCAAAATGTTAAAAACATGAATGCATAAAAACAGAGTAAACATGTGTCAAAGATTTGTTTTACTCATTCGTGAAGGAACGGGCAGATACACAAGCCGATTCAAGGAGCATTTTGAAGTATGGTATTTACAGCCACTGAAGAAGAATGTGGGGTACGACAGCTACTAGGTTAGATCTTCAAAACTGATTTAGGTCCCTCCATAAGCATACCCTTTGGGGTTATCTTTTCTATCAGACAGAAATCATTTGTGTCTCTATCTGACATAAATCTCCAAGTAACTTCAGTGAATGTAGGTCCTGATCAATAGCAAATGGTGAGCTAAGCAAAGGTCCGGATCATTGACTAATCCTTGGAAGGGCCTTTTGGATCAAACTCCAGCATGACATTGAAAGGACACGCATTTCTCCTTTGCCTGATTTTCACATTATGGATAACTTTTCTTAGCAAGGCAGGCAGATGGTGCAGTTAGGAGAAGAGCTACTTGGGCAGGTGAGCCTGGTATGAGAAGCGAGCTGGCTGAGAAGGCACGGGCATAAAGCAAATGTCCTCGTAAGATCGCCCTTGGACCTGCAAGGCCCAGGGCAGCATGGTTCTCTGGAAGAGGAGCTGGGCTGTCAGGACTGACATGGGGAAGGTTGGAGCTTGACCTGGGAGCTGACTGGCACAGAGCCCCTCGGGCAGGACCCCCGGAACCACTTACAGAGTTTTCTTAGTCTGACCACTCTCTGACCTGAGCAGCTGATGCAGGTCTATGTCAAATGCACCTGTAGTGCGTGGTCTAGAAAATGCATTCACATCGCCGTGCTCCATTGTACATGTTGAAAGGACACCAAACCACTGCCCCCAGGTGACTGTGTGAGCCTTCCCTTGCCTGAAGAGGGCTCTCCCTGAGGCTCTCTCATTGCACATTGAGCTTGCTTCCTGATCCCGTCCACACCTCTACTCTCAGTTACCCTCACCACAATACCAGCCAATACTCTGCAGTTCAAATTCACCAGCACTGTGCCAAAGACAGCCCCCGGTGCTCCCCACCCCATCAGAGCGCACCCACCGCCCCCCCGCAAGCTCTCTGTCTGCTTGTCTAATGCTTTCTGTCCCGTCTGTCAGCCCACGGGTCCTTGCTCTGTGGGTGCCCCTAATATTGCTCAGTCTGTCTTCCTCTTCTGAGCATGCTCAGCTGCTTTTCCCCACCACCAGCCATTTCTTGACTCTAGGTACCTCCCCCTCCAGCTAACTCCCACTCAGCATAATCCCACACCTCGAGAGGCTGCATACCACTGTCCCGAAGTACTCTGCTTTCAGCTTCTCTGTGTTCTAAATCTTCCTTGGCTAAGCCTTCAGGCTTGCCCCTCCACTCTGCTTTGCGAGCACATCCACTTTCTCCAAGGTTTCAAACGCACACCAGGTGGTCTGTGCATTAGACCTATTGGTCCCTGGTGTTATCCAGGACTTTGGACCATATCCATTATCTTTGCAGCTGTCGCTTTCCCCGGTTGGCTTCAATATCCGCACATGACCCAAGGCTGGGGTGGGATTAAATGTGGAACCCCTCCCTTGGCCCATGTCCACCTGCATTTCAGGGCCCTAAGGCTGGATCCCTGGAATCAGCTCATCACCTTAGGTTCTCAGAATCCCAGAACAACCCTATGTGAGTCTCAAGACAGCTTTAAAATGGATCCAGGCTTCTTCCTTTTCAAACAGGCTTTCCAATTTCTGGAAAAGCTTGAGATATAATTAGGGGAAGTATTTGTGCCTATCATCCAAAGCCTTTAGAAAAACCCACACAGGCAAGAGCTTTGCTCACCCCTTCTACTGGCCTAGGGACCAAAGAGGTAAACAGAGGGAAGAGGAGATGCCTTTCTGGCTTCCCTCCCTCTCCCCCAGCCACCCAGCCATCCTCAACTCTTCAGGCTGCCAGGGGAGCCCTCACCAGGCACGAGCTCCCATGGTCCCTTTAGCTCCGGCTATGGGCAGTACACAGGCCAAGCGACAGGCATCGGGGGAGCCTTTCCTCTGATGCTTCCAAAGGAATCCAGAGGCCCTGGTCTCTTCTGCTGATCTTCCCCCCAGAAAGGGTAGTCCTAGAACCACAGAACTGCTGGTTCCTCCCAAAGGGCCAAAGACTTACAGCCCAGGTTCTGAGTCCCTGCTCTGGAATCCACTGGTATTTGAATTTGAACGACTGACTCATAACTTCGCATATCCACAGAGTGAAAACTATAAAGACCCATTATACAATTCACAGAGGTTTTTTGAGGACCAAAGGACATATAAATAATTTTGTAGATGGTAAGCATTAGCTAAATGTCAGTATTACCATTCATGGTAATAACATAATAAATAATAATAGTAGAGTTTACATGTATCATTAATACACTGATCATAACAACATCTATTCTAGCAACACCTATCACAGTAACAGATCTTCTCAGTCTCCCCATAGATGACCTTTTCTTAACCTCACAGAGAGAGCCTTAATTTCCCCCATTTCTCTTGCCCATGCAAGGCATGTATTATTTCCTGGGGAATTTTTTTATACCCACTTTCCCACTTCCTCCCAAAATTTCCTCCAAAGATCTACACCTTGGACAGTGGGGCAGAGTTATATAGCATGGAGGCATGCCTCACCCCTGTCCCTCATCCAGCAAGCAGTTCCTTCCTTAGCCACCAGGCATGGACTCAGCTCCAGGGTCACCCACGATACCTCCCAAGTGATGCCCAGGCGTCACACAAGCAAGGGTTTTGTGACCAAGCACATCTGGGAAATAATGGACAAAATTAAACTTCTTTTGGTTTGCTTGTTCAACTGCAAGACTTTTCAGACTTTAATGCACTAACATACGCTAACATATTTCTAGGTGAAGGATGCAGCATGCTGCTTCCCAAACCTACTTGGCCACGGAATCCTTTTTTCCAGCACAGTATGTCATTGGGTCAGTGTCCTGTGGACACTTGTCTTCCCCCATCCATGGGGATCACTCTTCTGATCTACCAGACGAAATCTCACCCTGTAGAGAGGTTTCCTTCCACCCTGAGCACCCGGTGCTGCCCAGTGCACAGTTCTGTCAGCTCACAAGCTTAAGGCAGAGTCCTTCATCTTCCTGCCTCCTGCACATTTGGTCCACAATCATGAGGAACTCAGCAGAGGGAGGACTCCCCTGCCAACCTTAGCAAAAAAGCCAAGGATGAAGCCGCTGAGGCCAAGAAATGCAAGCAGGATTAAGTCTACAGGTCCCTCTGGCACCAGCTTCCCTAGAGAAAAAAATCCCAATCCACCCAGGGGTCCAGGCCTATGGGCTCCTTGGTGGCCCTGGAGACCACCCCCAGAGAAACTCCCATCCCTGACAGACAAGGGGAGATTTATTATCCCATCTCAGGCAAGCAAGTATGCACTTGTCTCCGGGGCATATGGGGGACATTCCACCTCCCCTTTGAAATCAGTTTGGGAATTTCAGTCCTACTTGGGGATCTGGGTTTCTCCTTCAATTTAATTTTTTACTTCAGCTTGTACTCAGCCATCTGCTGGCTGGGTGCCAGGTACTGTGCTAGGCCCTGAGGGAGGCAAAGCTGAAAGAAGACTGTCATGGGGGGAGCATGATTTGCACTTGAGGGACTTGGGACACATGCCTTCTTTGTTGCCCTCTGTAACAGAGATTCCAGGAGCAGCCCTTGTGGTTGGGGGAACCAAAGTCCGGTCAGGCCACCAGGGGCCACTGTCCCTGTGTGCTATGACTCTATGCCTGAAGGGTAAATTTGGAACAATAGTCTAATTGCCCTCTGCTGATAATCCACCGCAGGGGACAGAGATAATTTACTGTGAAATTATAAGAGCTTAAGCTTTGGAGCCTCTCCCCTAAACAAGCCCCTTCCAAGATCCTGTCCCTGACTTTGGATTTATAATTTAGCTTCTTTTCCTTATTCCCCAATAGAATAGGTATGGGCTCCACAAATCCCTTATCAACCTTTGATGGGTGAGAGGCACATGCCTCTCCAATTTGGTCCCATTTCGTGGAACGTTACTGGACCCGAAGATGGTTCTGAACTTGATGTAACATGACAGAGGTTCCTATGACCAGCTCTGAGGCTGGGTACATTTGAGAGAAGACCATTTCCTGGGCAGGCACTGGAGTTTCTAGGTCTGAATCACTGAGAAGGCCCCAGCAGAGCCATGGGCGCCATGAGACAACTGAAAACCCTATCACTGAAAACTCAGTCTTGAGCAAGGCAATGTGCTCAGAATCCACCTGGCCAGGAGGCCAAGCCATAGAATGAACAACTCTTTTCCTACCCAAACTCATTTTCAGGAAAACTCTAGTGAACATCAGGAATCTTCCAGACTTCTCAGCTTGTTACTGTATGTATATGTTTTCCCCAAAACCTTATTTTTTTTCTTGACACAAGTGCAACTCATCATAGAGCTTCCACAGCAAGCAATAGGCAGAGACATAAATAATGACCAGAGTTCCCAATGACAGGACTTCCCAGCCAGGTCACAGTTGTGTCTGACCAGCTTGGGGCTCATGCCCTTTGCTTCAAACATTCCCACCAGGGTCGGCTTCCTGGGGCACAGCCCCCCTTTGTGTCCTGAAACTTCAAAGCAAAATGCTTCCTTGTCTCCGGCATGTCGGGACTCGCTGGATCCCTTTTAAGTTCTCTAGAAGCCCATTCCCCTACTTACTGCTTCTAAGATAAAACAGAGATCTCCCTCCTTTTGCTGTACATGTTGGACAAGAAAATTCCAACTGACGGTTTCAGAGCTGTAATTTATTTGTGCTTTTCCCCCATCCCTTTGGGGATTAAAATAAAAACCCAAACCCATGCTGTTGCCCAAGTGAGCAGCCTCACTGGGAGCATGAGATGGCTCCACAGATGGAGAGCCAGTGCCAGGGAGACAGGCGACTCACAGATAAGCAGAGCAGCTGCCCTAGAAAATAGGAAGGAGCCCCAATAAAAAAGGCAGGCTTTGAAAAAGAACCCCTGGGGCCAGGCCCACTTGGTGGGAAACAGATGTGCCTGGGACCGAAAGGGATTGGTGGGCCCCATTTCTCATCCGCCCTCCCCAGGACAGCTGCACCGAGCGCCTCCTCGTCGAGCCCAGCACGGAGCCAGAGCATCCGGCTTGCTGAAGAGTAGAACTGCCCCCTTCAGCCTTCAGTTATTGCTGGGTGATTGGAAATTCCCTGCCCTTGTGACCCTAATAAAAGTGTTCCCAATTAAAAATAAAAAAATGTCTAAACAGGGATCAGGGAAGGGACCTCAGATCCAGCACCTGGAGAAAAACTTAAGAAAAAGTGTCTTAACAATGTGTCCTCCTTTGCTTTGGGGAAAAAGGAATTGATAGCTTTCTCTTTTTACTATTAAAGTCCTCTCCCTACAGAAAAGTAAGGTTTCATGGCTGACTTCTTCCCATACCGACCTGCCTCCTATCTGCTCCTTAACTAAAGAGAGGGTCACATTCTGCCCCCCTCCCACCCTCAGGCTTCTGAGCCATAGGGGCTTCTTCCCACGTCAGTCCTCAGGTCCGGGGCCTGAGCACTGTCCTTGTCCTGCACAACATGAGATGCAGGTCCCCGCACGTGCCGGCAGCCGTATCCATATTTAGAAGGCTTACCTCCGGTTCCTGTTGACTTTATATATATATATATTTTTTAAAGATTTTATTTCTTTATTTGAGAGGGGGAGAGAGAGAATGTGCAAGTGAGAGCACAAGAGCAGGGGGAGGGAGAAGCAAACTCCTTGCTGAGCAGGGAGCCTGGTGGATGTGGGGCTCGATCCCGGGACTCCAGGATCATGACCTGAGCCGAAGGCACACACTTAACCAACTGAGCCACCCAGGCGCCCCTATAATACACTGTATGTTTGTAAGACTGTTGACAGTCTCCTGATTTTCTCCTAGTGTTATATTGTTGAGCCAGAACCTGGGTCCCCCATCCTGTCCCAAGTCCTTGAAACAATGTTTACCCTGATTCTGTTCAAGCCTGACTTGGAATGGAGGTTTGGTTGACAGACATACCTTCTCCTTCCTTCCTTCCTTCCACCTTTGACCTTTTGTTTTCTCCGTACTAACCTAGAGTGAGCCCATGCCCCGAGGCAGGCACCATGCTAAATAAGCACTGCACATTCCCTCAGCCTAAGGCTCTCAACCGACCTCCATCAGAGAGGGGGGCGCTCGAAGCCCAGAGGGAGTGCACGGCTAGGCCAGGTGTGCCCAGCTCCAGAGGCAGGGCCCTGGCCACTGCCCCCGTACTGTCTTACTCCACTGCCGCCCCACTTAGAAGCACAGCGGAGGGAATAGAGTTATTTGGAGAGGATCACAAACCGTTCACACTAGAAGAGACCCCCGTGCCCCCGGACTAGTGCCTCAGGATCAGCCAACTTATTAATTGAAGATGGAAGGATAATATGGAAATCTAACAATTTTGCCACTTTGTGATGCCGCTGGGAGAGATTTTATGAGGAAGAGGGTGGAAACCATGACTGAAATGAGGGACTGAGGTTTGTGTACGAATTGGTTTTTCCAATGCTTCTCCTTTTCCCACATGGTGGAAATACTGAGCTATGTATAAGCACCCCATAAAAATATGGGACTTCTGCATGGAAGGTGAATAAGGGGGGGGGCAGGAAGCTACTCTCTAACAGCCTTGTGGCTTTTCACATAATGTCTCCTGTAACCCTCCTTTACCTGCCCCACCTGTGACAGCTGAGGTGACAGTAATGTCATCTTCACTTGAGGTCCAGACACTTGTTCACAACATCTGGCCTCACTGTTGACGGCTGGGTTACCCCTGGTCACCCAGGGTGAGTGTGCTGGAAATCAAAGCTCTGTGGTGTGACCAGAATAAGCCAGGACCTTTCTGTGTCTCCTCTCTGCTATCCTCTGAGGGGGACACTTGGGTCCCCTCTTCCATAAGGCTGGCACCCCACAGCAGAAGCTGCTTGCAGTGGAAGAAGCTCTCTCCATGCTCAGAGGGGAAATGGATCACGTTCAAAAGTAAGTTGAGCCCCCTTCCGAATCTTGGACATAGTATCTGGGGGAATCCAGCCTCTTCGCCTCCCTTGGCTGATCGTAGGCTAATTTCTTTTTTTTTTTTTTTTACATTTTTTTAATTATGTTATGTTAATCACCATACATCATTAGTTTTTGATGTAGTGTTCCACGATTCATTGTTTGCGTATAACACCCAGTGCTCCATGCTGTACGTGCCCTCCTTAATACCCATCACCGGGCTAACCCATCCCCCCCCAAAACCCTCAGTTTGTTTCTCAGAGTCCATAGTCTCTCTTGGTTCGTCTCCCCCTCCAATTTGCCCCCTTCATTTTTCCCTTCCTACTATCTTTTTTTTTTCTTAACATATAATGTATTATTTGTTTCAGAGGTACAGGTCTGTGATTCAACAGTCTTGCACAATTCACAGCATCACCATAGCACATACCCTCCCCAGTGTCCATCACCCAGCCACCCCATCCCTCCCATCCCCCCACCACTCCAGCAACCCTCAGTTTGTTTCCTGAGATTAAGAATTCCTCATATCAGTGAAGTCGTATGATACGTGTCTTTCTCTGATTGACTCATTTCGTCAGCATAATACTCTCCAGTTCCATCCACGTTGTTGCAAATGGCAAGATTTCATTCTTTTTGATGGCTGCATAGTATTCCATTGTGTATATATACCACATCTTCTTTATCCATTCATCTGTCGATGGACATCTTGGCTCTTTCCATAGTTTGGCTACTGTGGACATTGCTGCTATAAACATTGGGGTGCACGTACCCCTTCGGATCCCTACATTTGTATCTCTGGGGTAAATACCCAGTAGTGCAATTGCTGGGTCATAGGGTAGCTCTATTTTCAACTTTTTGAGGAACCTCCATACTGTTTTCCAGAGTGGCTGCACCAGCTTGCATTCCCACCAACAGTGTAGGAGGGTTCCCCTTTCTCTGCATCCCTGCCAACATCTGTCGTTTCCCGACTTGTTAATTTTAGCCATTCTGACTGGTGTGAGGTGGTATCTCACTGAGGTTTTGATTTGGATTTCCCGGATGCCGAGCAATGTGGAGCACTTTTTCATGTGTCTGTTGGCCATTTGGATGTCTTCTTTGGAAAAATGTCTGTTCATGTCTTCTGCCCATTTCTTCATTGGATTATTTCTTCTTTGGGTGTTGAGTTTGATAAGTTCTTTATAGATTTTGGATACTAGCCCTTTATCTGATATGTCATTTGCAAATATTTTCTCCCATCCTGTCGGTTGTCTTTTGGTTTTGTGGACTGTTTCTTTTGCTGTGCAAAAGCTTTTATCTTGATGAAGTCCCAATACTTCATTTTTGCCCTTGCTTCCCTTGCCTTTGGCGATGTTTCTAGGAAGAAGTTGCTGTGGCTGAGGTCGAAGAGGTTGCTGCCTGTGTTCTCCTCTAGGATTTTGATGGACTCCTGTCTCACATTTAGGTCTTTCAACCATTTGGAGTCTATTTTTGTGTGTGGTGTAAGGAAATGGTCCAGTTTCATTTCCTGCATGTGGCTGTCCAATTTTCTCAACACCAGTTGTTGAAGAGACTGTCTTTATTCCATTGGACATTCTTTCCTGCTTTGTCAAAGATGAGTTGACCATAGAGTTGAGAGTCCATTTCTGGGCTCTCTGTTCTGTTCCATTGTTCTATGTGTCTGTTTTTGTGCCAGTACCATAATGTCTTGATGATGACAGCTTTGTAATAGAGCTTGAAGTCTGGAATTGTGATGCCACCAGCTTTGTTTTTCTTTTTCAACATTCGTCTAGCTATTCGGGGTCCTTTCTGGTTCCATACAAATTTTAGGATTATTTGTTCCATTTCTTTGAAAAAAGCTGATGGTATTTTGATGGGAATTGCATTGAATGTGTAGATTGCTCTAGGTAGCATTGACATCTTCACAATATTTTTTCTTCCAATCCATGAGCGCAGAATGTTTTTCCATTTCTTGTGTCTTCCTCAATTTCTTTCATGAGTATTTTATAGTTTTCTGAGCACAGATTCTTTGCCTCTTTGGTTAGATTTATTCCTAGGCATCTTATGGTTTTGGCAGCAATTGTAAATGGGATCGACTCCTTAATTTCTCTTTCTTCTGTCTTGTTGTTGGTGTATAGGAATGCCACTGATTTCTGTGTATTGATTTTATATCCTGCCACTTTACTGAATTCCTGTATGAGTTCTAGCAGTTTTGGGGTGGAGTCTTTTGGGTTTTCCACATAAAGTATCATATCATCTGCAAAGAGTGAGAGTTTGACTTCTTTGCTGATTCAGATGCCTTTTATTTCTTTTTGTTGTCTGATTGCTGTGGCTAGGACTTCTAATACTATGGTGCATAGCAGTGGTGATAGTGGACATACCTGCCATGTTCCTGACCTTAGGGGGAAAGCTCTCAGTTTTTCCCCATTGAGAATGATATTTGCTGTGGGTTTTTCATAGATGGCTTTTATGATATTGAGGTATGTACCCTCTATCCCTATCCTCTGAAGAGTTTTGATCAAGAAAGGATGCTGTACTTTGTGAAATGCTTTTTCTGCATCTATTGAGAGGATAATATCGTTCTTGTTCTTTTTTTATTAATGTATTGTATCACGTTGATTGATTTCCAGATGTTGAACGAACCTTGTAGCCCAGGAATAAATCCCACTTGGTCGTGGTGAACAATCCTTTTAATGTCCTGTTGGACGCTATCGGTTAGTATTTTGGTGAGAATTTTTGCATCCATGTTCATCAGGGATATTGGTCTGTAATTCTCGTTTTTGGTGGGGTCTTTGTCTGGTTTTGGGATCAAGGTAATGGTGGCCGCATAAAACGAGTTTGGAAGTTTTCCTTCCATTTCTATTTTTTGGAACAGTTTCAGAAGAATAGGTATTAATTCTTTAAATGTTTGGTAGAATTCCCCTGGGAAGCCATCTGGCCCTGGGCTCTTGTTCGTTGGGAGAGTCACAAGCTAATTTCTTAAGGTCAAGGTCAAGTCCTTCCTATCCTTCTCCTGGACTCTTGGCTGATAAGCTAGTCCACAACGTTGTGCCCCTCACACCCCACCAGCTCTCTCTGAACTGTTCTGGCATTGAGCCTGAGCTAGCTGGAAACTTCATTTTGTTTGTTTTGTTTATTTCTTTTCTTTTTTTCTTTTTCCTTTTGGTAGCTCCCATCACACCACCTGAATTTAAAGCCACTTGAGGACCAAAACCTGGCATGTCTTAATGCCTGGTGTGCTTATACCTAGCACAGCTAAGAAAGGTCCTTGGGGATGATCCACCCATGACAACACAGCCACCTGTGCCGTAGTTCCTGTGTCTTGAAAGAGGAAGCCAGTAACACATGTTTATAAAGTCTGTCTCTCACTAGAACATTGGCACTTGTGGGCCAAAGAAAGCTTTTTATACATCAAGTGGTATGGCTTGGGGCTTGCAAATGGGGGGCTGGGCCAAGTGAGGAGAAGGAAATGCTTTTTCTCTGCCTCACCTGTGTGTTGTGAAATTGTTCTTGTCACTCTTGTCCGTGGGGAGGGGAAGAACATTCACTGCCTGGCCAGAAGCTTCTCCAAAGGCTTCTGACTGGAAATGCAGGCCAAGGAGGCCCAAGCAGCAAGGATTCAGCCTTCCTCAGCTGACTCCCCCACCCCGGGGCGAGTCAAGCCTGTTGCTCAGGCCTGTCAAGCAGGGCTTTCATTCCCTTAATAAACAGTGCGGTGAATCTCACCCCTGCTGACGTTTGTCAAGACGACGTTTCATGAAAAGTCCCAGTTGAGAAAGAATGCTGCCCGGGCTCAAGCCACTTCTGAGAACAGGCAGCTACACAAAACCCCTGTGACCCAAAAGGATGTCACAGGTTAGGCTTGGGAAACAAGGTGCTGAGGGAGTCTTGGCGGGGGGGGGGGGGGGGGGGTGGCAGTTCCCAAGGAGGACCTGGCACTGAAGGGTGGTTAAGATGGAGATCCTGTTTGGGAATAAAGGAATCTAGGATGTTCCCATTTCCGCTAGATTAAATTATTTTGGTTTGTTGGTGTGCAATGAGCCCAGCATGATGTTAGGTGACACTTGAAACTAAAAAAATACTGATCACTGCCAGAATAAGTACTTAAGAGGCAGGCTTCCTCTGGGCATTCATAGGGGAGAGACAGCTATGACCGAACATGGTCAAAAAAGGCTGGTGGAATTTGTGTGAAGTCTATAAGGATAGTTCATGAAGTATAGGTGTGTGTGTGTGTGTGTGTAGGTGGGCAGGGTGTATCTGGGGGTGCATCCCAGGACCAGGCCATGATATGAAAGGCACTATGTTTAGGGGTATCGGGTATGGTAAGGTGCAGCCAGCTGAGGCAGAGGGGTGACTAGTAGCAGACAGGAGTAGAAAGGCAGCGTTTGCCATGTTGTGGGTCCTGTATGACAAGCAAGGAAGAACCGCTGGGGGGGCTGCAGCACAGGGAAGGGAATGACGGGACATGTGTTTTGGAGAGCTGGCCTGGATAGAGGGCCCAGAGTCTGAAGGCAGTAGGCAGAGGGCTGCCGCCGTGATTCAGGCAGGGTATCAGCCTGCACCGCTGTCCCAGAGACTGCTCAGCAGAGGACAGAGAGAGCAGGCATTTTGGAGGAAGATTCAGTGTCCTTCCTGCCTGGACAATGTGTTTGTTTCCCTTTCCAGACAACTCCATACGCCACTGAAGAATTTGAGAAGAGCTTTGAAAAAGCGTTGCTTTATCTTACTGCTCTTCCATCCACATCCCCGTAGCTTCCCTCCTATTCATCACCTGAAGCTTAAACTCCTCAGCTTGCCTTCAAGGCATATAGCAGTGATTTGCACACTTTTGTTTTTTTTTAAAGCAGCAGGACCTTTTTTTCAAAGGTGACCTTAAAGACCAAGAGGTAAAATGTCAAAAGCAGAGGATCTCTGCTTAAATCTGCACACAGGCCTAAACATTCTCTCTCCAGGCAGCTTACCCCCATATGCTTTAGTCTCCAGTCCTTTAGCCATCCCACCCTGTCCCTATTGCTGCGACCATGGAGTCTCTGAGACCCTGCCAAGAAAACCCCAGGGCCTTGAGCACAGTTGGAGTCCATTTTCCTGCCACGTCAATTTCAATCTGCCTTTTCTCTCACTCCTCTTTATGCCCATTAGAATGCTCAATCTTCTGCCCTAAACACATACTGGACCTTGGCATTCCACTGCTGTCGCTTGTTCTCACCCTGAAATGATGGCCCTCATAGCACCTTACATGCTTCCAAACCTGACCACGGCCCGCTCATGCCTATCCTCTGCCATCATTTTCATCATCACCATCACAACCATCATCATCACCATAATCATCATCCCCACCATCAATGTCATCATCACTGTCATCACCACCATCATCACCATCAACATCACCACCATCAACATCACTACCATCATCACCATCACCATCATCATCACTACCATCATCACCATCACCATCATTACCACCATCAGCATCATCACCATCATCATCAATCAAAAGGTTTACTGAACATTTACCATACCCATTTAATAGAGATTTTCTCATTTCATCTTCACATCAATACACCCAGGTAGGAATTATTATTTCCCTTTCTTTATAGACAGACCAAAACCAAAGTATAGAGTGATTAAGTAACATTCTCAAGGTCACCCAGCTGGGGAGCAGCTCAGCCAAGATTCAAACCCAGGCCATCTAACACAAGAGCTCCCAATCCCAATAAGCACTCTACACAGCCTCCACAAACACATATATGTAGGCTGGGTGATGGATTAATTAGGTTGATGAGGGAGAGAATACAAGTAATAAAAGAGAAAATACATTTAATCATTCAACAAATATGTATTAAGTTCCCCCTATGTGCCAAGCACTGTGCCAGGGTCCAGCAAGATGGTGGAAAGGGTGGACACTACTTCTGCTCCCCTTGGAGCTCAAAGTCTGGGGAAAGAAGTTAGAGATGACCATGAGTTTTCCAGTGTGCATGATTCAGAGATGAAATGATAGTGCCACTGGGAGAGAATCCAGGAAGAGGAGTGAACTCAAAGGTAAGAAGATGATTTTAGCAGGTGGTCTGCTGTGCTTCAGGTGCCAGGGTTAAAGTAAATTAACAAAAGAAATTGGTCAGCAGGTGATGGAGATACCCACTGGGATCTGAGAGAGAGACAGTTGTGGGAGATGTGGACCTGGGAATTACATAAATAATATTGACAGATAAAGATAGGAGCCTATGCCAAGATTAATACAGAGAAAATTATCAAGTCTAGAGACAGAAGCCAAGCCTTGGAGAATGCTCCAGAGAGGATGGACACTTCTTGAGAGAAGAAATCGTCATAAGGTATCAAAGAGGCCAAGAACTGAGGTGTGAAGGAGAGGACAAGTGCCAAAGATCTCAGGCAGAGCAACAAAAAAGAACATGAGTTCTTTCCATTTCACCTTAAAGAAATTTTTGCTGATTTCTAAGAGAACGGTTTCAATAGAGGTGTAAGGGTAAATGACAGATTACAGGAGTCCGGGGTGGGGGGGGGGGGACATGCATGATGAGGAAAAGGCAATAGCCATTTGCTAAAGCCACTTCACTTCAAGCAGTTGGCATGAAAAAATAGTAATGGTCAGTTAAAGGAATAAAATAGTGAACAGAATCAGTTTTACTAATGATGTGACCTGACCCCAAATATGAATATGTTAAAATATGACAGTCACTGGATTTAAAATAGAACTCTTTAAAGCCATGCCAACTAAAATGGAACCCCCAGAGTTGACCTACCCAAATCCCGGGAGGTCCTACTCAAATGAATGGTGGTCTTTGCTCTCTGTTTTCTGTTTGGGATCATAACTTAGTTTAGTTCAGCAGATTCTTTCTTCCTTTTATAACTAAAATTTTAAATAATAAAAGAAACAGTCTGGTTTATCCCCCAAATGTATTTCTCCTTAGGGAAATATTTACATTCTTATGACCCCAAATGCTAAGCCAATGAAACCAGCAGCAGAAACCATTATTCATTGTTAATGGCAAAAAAGCAGAAGGGAATGAAAGGCTCAAAGTATTTTGGTGTTTTGGGGGGAGAAAAATGACTTTTTTGTCTTTGTATTTTTATCTCCTCTGTCACCACAATTTAGATAGACAGAAAACAGGTCTGGCAACTGGCCATGTACATAAGGCCAAATAGCTCACTTCCCAGAAGATGCAGAGAAAGATTGTTGGGGCTTCTTTATAAAAGCATGGCAGACTCAGACCTGGGACGATGGGAGATCATGAGAGTGAACTATTCCTTATTGAAAGAAATTGCTAAATTCACTACCAGAGTGCACTGACTTGGGAAATCATGAAGATACAGTCGTCCTAGAGTACTCATCACATACTGAGCTCTGTTCCAGTTCAGGCCCAGACACTCTAGCAGTGGGCGAATCAGAAATCACAAAACAGCAACAGCCTTGAGGAGAGGCTAAGGCAACTGAGGTCATTTTGGTGGAAAGGGAGGAAATGGAGAAAAGATATGGATCACATGAGTGGCTATTAGCTTTCTGTTAAGAACCAAACAAGAAGGGGGGGCACCTGGGTGGCTCAGTCGGTTAAGCGTCCGCCTTCAGCTCAGGTCATGATCCCGGGATCCTGGGATCGAGCCCCGCGTCTGGCTCCCTGCTCAGCGAAAGCCTGCTTCTCCCTCTCCCTCTGCCTGCCACTCTGCCTACTTGTGCTCTCTGTCAAATAAATAAACAAAATCTTGAAAAAAATAAATAAATAACCAAACAAGAAGGAATGGCCTTAACTCCCACAAGAAGTCTTTAGCTTGAAATTAGGAAAGACTTTCTGACCAACTGGTTTGTAAACATGAAGTGTATGGCTAAGGGTCATCAGGATTACTCAGGTTCAAATCCTATCTCTTCCTACATGACCTCGAGCAAGTTACTTAACGTCTCTGTGCCTTGATTTCCTCCAGAGTGGGACTTCAGTGGTACCTGAGTTGTAGGGATTTCATGGGTTAATCCACGTAAAGCACTTAGCAGAGGAACAACACATCAACACTATGTGAGCCACCATTATCTCAGCCCACAGTGTCAGATGGGAGGAAAATATATTACTATTTTTCTAAAACTGAATTTAATGTCTATTTTAAGCCCCCATTTGGAGGAAAATGCATCTTTGGCAATTCAGGGTCACCTCCTTTCCTTGTGAGCGGGGAGGGCTGTCTTCTGTATGGTCAAGGTGCTGGGGGAGTAGGTCTTGCGGTCACCGTCAGCCTACCACTGGCATCCTCAGAGATCTGCCGTGGTCTCAGGCGTACACAGGCGGCTACCATCCTTGAGGCCTCCTTGGGCCCCACTCTCTTTCAGCTACTTCCATGGTCTGCTTGGGAACAGATGGCCATGGGATCCTGGGAGGCTCCTCATATGATTCTAGACCTGAGCAGCTGTTTCTATTTGGGGATCTAGTCACCTCCCCAGAGTTGGACACAAGAGAAGTGAGACCAGGATCCCTCTACCACCTAACTTCTCCAAGACCTTTTATTCCCTTCCTTAGGTCTCAGCCTAGAGAATGCAGGGTGTGGGACCTACCTTGTTTGAGACCCAAACCTCTACATACACACCTCACTTTCCCTCTGAATCACTCTCTCCTATGGATATAAGAATAAGTGATGGACTAGGGGCGCCTGGGTGGCTCCGTCGTTGGGCATCTGCCTTTGGCTCAGGTCATGATCCCAGAGTCCTGGGATCGAGCCCCACATCGGGCTCCCTGCTCAGCGGGAAGGCTGCTTCTCCCTCTCCCACTCCCCCTGCTTGTGTTCCCTCACTGTGTCTCTCTCTGTCAAATAAATAAATAAAATCTTAAAAAAAAAAAAGAGTATGTGATGGACTAAAGCTTTGGTTAGTTCACCCACTGTACCCTGGACATTAATCTTTCACTTCAACCCCCAGTAGAAGGCTCCTGGTGTGGTCTTCTTGCTGCTTCTCTTAAATAACTTCCAGCCATCTACATGGAAGGGCTGCAAGAGACTCCCCAAAGAACAGCCACAGAGGACAGCTTCCCTTTGTGCCCTTTTCCAAGAGCCCATGCAGAAGGTCGTGAAGTCAGCCACCTACTGTTACAAAAGGGAACCTCAGGGCACTTACCACAGGCAAACAAGATAATACATTACACCTCCCATCAGGCCAAACGGTTCAAGTAACCTGTGGCCAGAAACATCACTTAATTCCATTCTATGTATATATCTAAATAATTTACACAAAACACATATGGTATAAGACAAAAATAAAGGGTGAAAATGGGGCAAAATGAAAATAAGATGAATTGGGAATTCATGCCACATGCCTGGGAGTCTCAACTTACCACACAAAAGCCACAAAGAGGACCCACCTTCCCAGCAGCCAAGGCGTGAGTGTCCCCAGTCCTGAAATCCCCCCCAGGGCTCTCAGCGGGGGACACTATACAATGGACAGAATTAAGCCTCCGTGATACCTTTACAGGAAATAATATAGTGAGCTTCCCATGCTACTTCTTATAGCCACCTGGCAATGCACCCAGAGTGTCCTGACAAAGGGAATTTCAGGGTGCCCGGGTGGCTCAGTTGGCTGAGCGTCCGATTATTGGTTTTGGCTCAGGTCATGATCTCAGAGTCATGAGATTAGCGCCATGTTGGGCTCTGTGCCCAGCATGGAGTCTGCTTCAGTTTCTCTCTCCCTCTCCCTCTGTCCCTCCTGCTCATGTCTGCTTGCTCTCTCTCTAAAATAAATAAATAAACCTTAAAAATATATATATATATATATATACATTAAAAAAGAAACAAAAAACAAAGGGAATCTCAGGAAAAATAATTCCACAGGGACCAGTACTGTGCAATTCACCCACACATCTCTCTGCTGTTTACATAACAAACAAGCTTAAAAAATTAAAAAATAATAAACAAGCTAAATAAACCTAAGTCAAGTTCAATAGGCTTAAGAAAAGTGAACAAACTATGTATTATTCAGGCAGCTCTTCCCACACCGTTCCTGCCGAGTATTTACCAAGTAGAAATAGTGTGACCAACTGTCCCATTGGCCTGCGACAAAGGACTTTTGGTGTTAAAGCCAAGACAGTTCCAGGCAAACTGGCCACCCTGGGTCAACATGATGGTTCCTGTCTTTATACCTGGATCTCAGCTTTCTTGTGTTGGCGATTAAGTACAAACTTTAAAAGTCAGACAGTTTGAGGTGGGGTTGATGCCTTCTGCGAAGGGCTGAGGAGCTGACAGGAAGTAGCAAGCTGCCAGACCTCCACAGGGAGGGGCTGAGGGAGCTGTGCAAGTAGGGCTAGATCCTCTTCCAGAAGCATCCTCTCTCCTGCAATGCACACACAGGTCAAAACCCCACAATATTCCCAGCCTAATGTTTTATCCATTCTAGGTGCTCAATAAATACTAGGACTTAAATTGGGTTGACTAAGGGAGAATTTCTCAACCTCTTCCAGATCCTTTTGCTTCATCTTCCCTTGCACACTTCTCTGGGGCACACATCTCCTTTGCTAATCTATCCTCGATTCTACCCTCCAGTCAGGGTTGAGCTGTGTGTCCTGGCTGCAGGGCCCCTGGACACAGAGGCAGGTCCTCTTCTATGGGTGCCTAATGCTCTCCTGGGCTACCTGGGGACTGACCTAACACCTTCCCTGGCTTCTACTCCAAGACATTTTCTCAGTGTGTGTCCCTTTCCTCCAGTCTCTGGGCTGTTTCTTTGCAAACATTCTCACCTACCCCTGCGCTCAGGCACCCCAAAGATCTAGGATGCTGGGGTTATAGCACTGGGGTATCAGACAGAAAAAGAACGCAACTCTTGTTTTACAGTCTAGTTGACCAGAGCAATAAGTAAATAAGTAAATGAGTCTTCTCAACTTTCTCTTGGAGATTTGGAAATAATAAGCAATTCAAACAAAACAAAACCAACCACAACAAAAAAAAAAAAAAAACCCTCCCAGAACTCAGCTCTCATGCCAAAATTAAACCAAAATAATTTAGTCCCCTGAAAATGATCTTAAACTACCTTCCTCTAATGACACCTCTTCCCTGGCTCTTCCCCTCCACTTTCTGGAAAAGAAAAGAAAAAAATCGAAGCAGTGGATTCTCTAACTCCTGATGTATACATTCTGTACCTGCAGATTGGTTACTCATCTTTTCAGGGCCTGAGCTGTTTATATTTATTACATAAACAATAACACAATAACAACTATTTGAACAGTGCTAGTGATGTGCCAGGTACTGTTTTAAGTATTTTGCTTATATTAACTTACTTTAACTTACTTAACCTTCACAGTAATATTTTGAGGTACATGCTCTCATGACCTTCATTTTACAGATGAGAAAACTAGGACAAAGAGAATTTAAATAACTTGCCCAAGGTCACATGGCTGATAAGTGAGAGGGTTGGGATTCAATGCAGACTGACCTCAGAATGCATGCACTAACCATTACACAACAGTGAATGAATAAACAGGTGGATGGATGGAGGACAGATGATGGATGGCAGATGGATGGATGGTGGATGG
>NW_027397124.1:6385032-6399173 GCF_003265705.2 Callorhinus ursinus | reverse complement strand
GGATGGATGGTGGGTGGATGGTGGATGGTAGATGGATGGATGGTGGATGGCAGATGGGTGGATGGTGGATGGCGGATGGATGGATGGTGGATGGCAGATGGATGGATGGTGGGTGGATGGTGGATGGGAGATGGATGGATGGTGGATGGCAGATGGGTGGATGGTGGATGGCGGATGGATGGATGGGGGGGGTGGATGGTTGGATGGTGGGTGGATGGTGGATGGTAGATGGATGGATGGTGGACGGTGGATGGCAGATGGATGGATGGTGGATGGTGGATGGATGGATGGTGGGTGGATGGTGGATGGTAGATGGATGGATGGTGGACGGTAGATGGATGGATGAATGGAGGAAGGGAGGGAGGGGGGGATAGATGGTAGATGGATAAATGGGTGGTAGATGGTCAGATGAAGGCAAATGGCCAGCCATTGCTCAGATACCTCTCTTAGGTATATATGATGTCAATATTTAAAATTCGTGCTCTGAGCATAAAGTGTGGTTTTTAACATTCTTCTGTTTCAAAATGAAGTGGAGGAGTGCCATTAGGAGGATTCCCGACTCTGAGCTGTGTAAGACCTCAGCCTCTCATGTGTTATACCTTCCTTGGAAAAGAAACATCTCCCGTCAATGCTCATTTAAATCTCTGTGGAATGGAAGCAAAGAAGTTATGTTTTTCCAAAATGAATTAATCTCAGAAGAGTTCGTTGAGAATCTTGGATATGAAATATTCCTTTAGAGCCAAGACAAACACATATCTTACATAAAAGTGAAAAGAATATTTCCAGTTACCCCCCCCACAAACATAGATTATTGTCTCCAGTCAACAAGAGCTTATCTCAAAACCTCCAAAGAATTAGATGAGCTCTCCTTAACTTTTACTCTCGAATTAAGAGACCAGCTTGAGGTTAGCCAGATCTGTGGCTTTGGCTTAGCAGTCACCAAACCTCAGTGACAGGCCTATTTTCCATCCCCTTGATATTAATCTTTTGACCACCAAAATTTTTCTTTAATAAAAGCAGTTTGTGTGCCTTACTCTTAGCAGACTCCTAGAGACTGATTAGATAAGGAAGGAAGGAAAACACTGCAGATCTACAGAACTGAGTAGGACTGCGTACTTACTCTGCCCCAGGATAGCTCACATGCCATGGAAACCATTATCTTTGAAAAACTTAACCTTGGTAGATTTTCAAAGAGGTATACATTTGCCTTTTTCTGATTTTAAGAGACAATAATTAAGTTTTATTTTCTTTTTAATTGTTCAATGGATAGATTCCTGTCATCGGTATTTTTCACTGGTCTGGAATTCAGCTGTGCCCATGTGAATTCAATACTTACACCTCTCTTTCAGTTACCTCATGTTCTGAAGAATTCTGCAAGGTGAACGGCACTGGGGAGAAGACTGGTACATTACTCGGGCTCTGTTATTTAGAGCCACAAAACCCTCCATTTCTCAGCATCAGCTGTCTGACCAGCAATACAGAGATAATGCTATTCACTGAACGATCTAGGTATGATAAAGAATGCATCATCATCAAAGCTGGTGGCAAAGTGTAGCAATTGATATAGTTAAGTAACAAATAAGGGGAGGCATTCTGTTAAAACAGAAGAAATCATGATAAAGTAACATTTACATCATTATATTAACATGACTTTGAATCTACAGGGTAGGTTGTAACCAAGCTTCATGTACCAAACAAAGACAAATTCCTCTGAAAATACCAGTGAGGCAAACAACAAAATAATTTACCGTCACATATAGATAATACTAAACACGAGTTTCTGTTACTGGTAATGGTATAGCCTACATGGCCTACATTTAGGTCTTTTGGTTTTATCATTAAAACACTATCTTAAAAAACTTACCCTTACTCTTAGAGTGGGTAAAGAAGGGAGCATTTTGGGCATCATGGTATTATCAGGAGGAGGGGGCACTGTTCGGGGGCCATCGGTGGTCTTTTCTCAATTTCAATTCTTTACAAAAGATTGGGGGAATTTATGAGGGTGAATGAGCTGGGGTTTATGGTAGTTATTATTTCTAAGAGAGTTTAGAGCATCAAAGAATCCATAAGCTTTAATTCCGCCCATCCCCTTCCTCCCTGTAAATAAAATTCTCCCCAGAGATGGCTGTATAAACTGCCAGGAGCAAGTACGTTCGGGAGCCACTAGATTTGCTTCCCTAGTACTATATCAGACTCTGCAGCCTGGCCCTCTAAAGACTCTTCCCAGGGTCTTAAGCACTCTTTAGGGGCTCAAATACCAGCCAGATGAGCCCTGACCTCAGAAACCTCTGGGACTCTAAAGATGCTTTGTCCATGTCCTAATGGCTGAAGGAGACACCCCGTTCCTCCTTCACAACCTCTTGTCACTTAAGTAGTGTCTATTAGTAGCTCTTCCCAGTGAGCCTTGAATGGGCCTGGCCCTCTCATTTCCAGTGTCTGCTGCTCCAGCTAAGAGAGGGAAGGACTTAGGAATCGGAACACATGAGGGGAGGCTGAAGGAGCAAGAAAAAAAGTCTTAGAGGAGACAAGATAGCTGATTTCAGACACTTAAGGACACTTTTATCAAAAAGGAACTATGTTTATTTGGCATGACATTAGAGAACAGAGCTGAGACCAGGGAGTGGGAGTTATATGGAGGCAGACTGCCGGCTCAGTATTATGAGGAACAACCTCTCGAGTCAGAATGGACTGCTTTGTGAGGTGGAGAGTTCCTTAGCACTGAAAGTATGTAAGCAGTGGTACTCTGACCACGTATTAAGAGGGAGATCTAGCACCGAATAGAAATTTGGACTAAGGGCTGGACTCGAAGACTGTGAGGCCCTTTCCAATGGAGATACCAGGATTCCAGTTCATCAGTGAGTTTTCTCAGACCTGGAAACTCCCCCATCATTTTTCTCAGGCCAGACCTCCCCTTTCAATCTTTGCAGAAAGCCCGGAGTAAGAACAGTTCACATTCTCCGGATGTCATTCTCCCCACCCAGTTGAAAAGGTGACTATGACAGACAACCACCTGCAAGATGGGGCTCTTATTACTGTCCCTGGGGGCAGAAGCAGGAGGCCAGTGAATGAAGTTAGCATTCCCTCATTTGCTCAGAAGCAACGTTCTTTCTTCTTGTAAAACAAAGGAATTTGTTGAGTTCATCACATCTTTCTCGGGACTATATAGAGGCTAAAACAGGGCCTGGGACACAGTAGGTATTCACTACAACTTTGCTAAAAGAATGCATAAATACATTTTAAAAGCAAGAGAAAACAGTGTACAATGCTTGACCCAGAACTTAAATACCTTAGCCATTCCAGGTGCATGTGTAAGATAGGGGTAAATATATTAATGGCATCTTGCTTGTGGGTTGCCCTAGGGATTAGAGGGTGCAGTGAAGGGGTAATGTGCTTAGCAGAGTCTCTGACACATAATCAAGGTTTAAGAAATGCTAGCTCTCTTCACTGTTGTTGTTTTGTTATTATTACTGTTATTTTATTTTATTTTATTTTATTTTTTAAAGATTTTATTTATTTATTTGAGAGAGAGAGAGAGAATGAGAGATAGAAAGCACGAGAGGGAAGAGGGTCAGAGGGAGAAGCAGACTCCCTGCTGAGCGGGGAGCCCGATGCGGGACTCGATCCCGGGACTCCAGGATCACGACCTGAGCCGAAGGCAGTCGCTTAACCAACTGAGCCACCCAGGCTCCCTATTACTGTTATTTTAAATAACACCATCTGGGAGGCGGTGGAGAAGACAAAAAGATATTTAATATTAGAACAGAACTTCTTTCCCATTACCTCTTATATCACATCACAGTGCTCCATCTGCAGCTGGCAAACTATTTCATGCTGATTTTGAGGAGGGAAATCTAGGACTTCAGCTAGCAAAAGGGATGCATTTCCTTGCTTTAGAGAGTTGGATTCCTCCGAGCACCTGGAACTGATGCTCATTGGTAATTAGAGATTGTCGATGGGGAATTACCCGTGGAAATGAGCCTTGGGCTTCAAAGGGGACTAGGGGTAGTATAAGAAGACTTTATATAGTGAATATTTGCTGAAAAGTGTCATAAAAAATGAGTCCATGATTTAAATTTTCAAAGTACTTATCAACAGATGAGACAATCTGTGAAAAACAAAACACGTTATTTTTAAAATCTTGTCAATTCTAGCTGTGAGCCCTGCCAGTCACCCTGGGTGGGGCTGGACCCACTCAGACCGTGTCTCCCCTCTATGGATGCTATGTCTGTTGGACCCCGAATGAGGAGGAGAATGGAAACGTGAGGAAAGCACGATGTCTTCCCCGGTGAGCAGTCCACACTGCATCACAAGATGCAGTGACATCTTTCTTTCGTGCTAGCATTCCAGCAAATGATCCCTCCTTTATAAGCAGCAAAACTCCTCAAGCATTCTGCTGATTGAAGACTCAGTATGGAGGCAAATGATTTATCATTTAAAAAAATTACAAAGACCTAAAGAGATTCTATTATTTGTCAGTAGCCACAAATTATTCATTTGCTAAGTGGCGTGAGGGCCTATAATCCAGGCTCCTAATTAACTATGAAACCATACGCCCTGGCAAGTAAACCTCAAAAATTATCTAGTTACACCAGTGAATATAAGCACTATAAAAGTACTGGATAAAGGCTCTAGGACAACCTGGACGTGACTTATTAGCAAGTTATAAATCAAGACCTTTCTAAACAGGCAAGTAACAACAGGCTTTCAAACACCTTTCCAATGTAACTAATTCCACCAGGTCCTGCTATAGCATCACCAAAATCACCAAATGCAGCCTGCACTCCCTGCCTTATGAATTCAAGATGGTACTAGACAGTGATTCTCAGAAAAGATTTCTAGAAAAGTAAACTATGTTCCTTTCATTCATCAGAGGAAACTGACGCATGAATATAAGTAATGTGCTTAGTTTTAGACTATTTACATAATTAAAACCATATCCTAGAAGAGATCTTATAGAATTACCTTTTATTAAGTGTAGGTGGTCATGACATTATTGTCCTAAAAACAGAAGTTGTCTTTTTTTTTTCTCTGAACTTCCCGAGCACTTCTCAGAAGTAACCACTTCTGTTCCTCAACTGATGTGAGTTTAATCTAAATTCTATGATGAAGAAGTTCATTGTAATTTGCAGTAAACCTTTGCCTCTTTATTTGTCCAATGTGATGGCCATCTGACACATCCCTGTTTCCTCCTTCTAGACCTTGGCCAGGATGCCAGCCATTGTTGAAACAGAACAGCACATTCATACCTAATTTCAGTGACTGGCTATCATCAGATAATCATGTAGTCCATTATTGCACAAACAAAATTCTAGTCTAACTATTAAGTAATTATTAATGAAATGGAGTGTGATGGGATGTTTAAAGTGACCCCAAGATTAAACTCTGATCTGGAGTTTGTTTGATGACTAATGACCACTATCACCAATTTGGAGATACTACAACAAAACTCTGCTGCTGACAAAAATATTAACCATAAATGATGAAACATTTTCAGCTGGGACAAGAACATCTGGAGCCCATTAAAACTGGAAAATTTTCCCTCTAAATCCTGATTGCCAAAGTTAGAACCAACCACCCAGAAACTGTGGCCGTCATGCTAACTCAATGTTTATGTTTCATTACAAATGATTTCAAGGATTTACATCTTGCTCTATGTGGCCCAGTTCCCACGATTACAGCCTCAAATCTCACCAGGCATGTCCTTTTGCACAGCAATGTTCCTCATCTCTCGGGTTTGGAAAGAGGAGCTTCCTGGGGAGTAATTCCAGGTTCCTTTTTCACAGCTAGAGGCCTATCAGGAGTCTGAAGAGCACACCATCCTGAGATAAGTAAGGAGAAGAAAACTAGGATCCAAGATCCAACATATTAATATTAGATTTTAAAAAACACTATGCTAGGATTTGCTTCTAAATATATAATAAATCTGTACTACGAAATAAAAATCACTAATGGAGTCAGGTAACTTCAGCTATCTTATTAGTTTTCTATTGTTACCATAACAAATCTCCACAAAGTTAGTGGCTTAAAACAACACGAATTTATTATCTTGCATTCTCTAAGTTAGATGCCCAACACAGGTCTCACCAGGCTAAAATCAAGGTGTTTGCAGGGCTGCATTCCTTTCTGGATATTCTAGGAGATAATCCATGTCTTTGCCTCTCCCACTTTCTACAGGCTGCTCACATTCCTTGGCTTATGGCCCCTTCGTCCATCTTAGAGCTCAGCAAGGTTGCACCTCTCTGACCCTGCTCCACAAGCACAGTCTCCCTTGATTAATTTAGGCCTACCCAAACAATCTAGAAAAATCTCCCTACCTCAAGATCCTCAACTTAACCACATATGCAAAACCCCTTTGGCCACAGAAGGTAACATATTCCAGGTTCCATGGATCAGGATACGGACATCTTTGGGGTGGGGCATTCTTCCATCTATCATAATCTATTTCCAGATTCCAGAGAGTAAAGAAGTTTGAAATCAAAATTTCATCGATCTCTTCCCTCCGTATCATTCCTTTTAGAATTGAATCTTACCCTAGGAAATAGGAGAGAAGTTTTCAATGCAAAAATGCCTTAAACACAGAAAAATCCAAGTTTCACTAGTCCACAATGAATTCCTTGGCTGAAAGTTTTCCAAAATTTTCAAAGAGAAAATTTCAATTTTAGTGGTAAGCATGAAATCCATCTAGTTTTACTGTTGTATATCTATATGAGACACACCCAATAATGGCTCTTTTGAAATGTTAAAATATTCACTGAAAGCCTAAACTGGTCATGTCCCAGAATGTATGAAGGGTGCCTGTGGTTGGTAAAGTGGTTTCTTAACACACCTTTCACCCTGAATTTACTCCTGGCGTGCATTTCTGTGCATTGCAGGGCATAGAGCAGCCTCGGCTGGCGTTGTGTGCTCCTAAGGAGGTCAGCCCTCCTCTCAGGCCTATGTTTCCTACCTGTGCCTGGCAAATGTCTAAGTTGAAGCCAGTGTCCAGGAGGTTAGCTCTTTCTGCTGCTTTCCAACACACACCACAATTATGACTTGATGCTTGGCAGAGGGTATTTCTTCTACCGTGAGAACTGAGGGTTTGCTCCTGTTTTTTAACAATGGGATCCTGAATCATTGTTAGAAAGAGTCTGAGCAGTAATAGTAAGTGTCCAGAAATGGCCTGATGAGCCATTTTGTGTCTTCGAGGATGTGGTTCTTATTGGCAAGAACATGCATTTCGGGGCACTGCCCCATGTTCTTGCAAAGGTAAAGGCACCGGCTGCATTCTAGGCCCTGTGCTAAGAGCCTTAAGTGCATTAACTCATTTCACTTTACAAAACCCTGTAAGATGGATTCTCGCAATCACCCCATTTTACAGACAACAGAAGCAAGACTTGAAGTGACTTGCCCAACCTCACAGAGCTGGTGAGTGATCTGGCTGGGCAAAGTCAGGACTGGGTGAAGCAAGTGAGGTGCTCATCTTGGGTGCAAAATGTAAAGGGGAGCTCCAAAACTCAGTAGTCAGGGCAAAGAATAGGTTAATGGAATATTTTAGAAGATCAAAATTAATGAAAAAAATCCTTGATGAAAAAAATTGAAATTCTAAATAAAGACAGGATTTGAACCCCTACTTGTAGGACTCAGCCTTACTTGCCTGATCCTGATCCCAGCGCTGTCAGATCCTGTCCCTGCCCTGGCTGGAATTTGAACCCAAGACTGGCTGAGATCACATCCTGTGCTCTGACCCACTTTTCTGGGGCACTCATCTGCCTCCTTTGCTAGCAGGGAGCTAAGACACACTTACATTGCTTGTCAGTGATGCTGACTACCTGAGCTGAGTCTCACCCCACCCAACCTTGGGAAAGTCATTCCCGGACTGGACTGAGAAGGGCATCTGTGATGGCAAGAAATCATGTGATATAGCCCCCGATCCTTGCCATCAGCCAAGGTGACTCTTGGTAGAAGTCCTAGTTTAGGAAGAGAGCATTTCCCTGAGCAAATCAGTATTAATCAAGCTATGAGCAAATTTTCTTTAGTGAAAGTGCTGTGACTCAGTTCAGATGGATGGAGGGCCCCCGGCAACTGACTGTTCCCAAGTGACCTTCATCTTCCCCTCCCTCCCAGCCTACTCCCTGCAGGTGCCACTGTGGACTAGGGCCATCTGCTCCTCCTAGAATAGAAATCCCTTTGCCCAAGTCAATTGGAAAGCCATCCTTCTTGTTAACGTCTCAGACTTCTCCAATGTAAACAGCTGCCGAATGCTACCCACTGCCCCCTGAGCCCAGGCCCATTGGTCCGGGACATCGGTCCAGGACAGGAAAGCAGCTTCTGTGGACCAGACGCCAAATTCCGCCAGGGAGGGTGCAGTGAACACACTCCACGAAACTCATTTCCCCTGCCTCGTTCTCCTCTCCAGCCATGTCTGAATTTAATAGCATATTAATTCTTATAGCATCTCCTTGTGTACCTCAGCTAAAACTTTAGGCTTTAATACTAGTACCCAAGCTTTAAAAAAAATAGCGTTACTTTCTTTAAATGCCATCACAAAATAGGGCAGGGTGCTTTGCTCTGACATGAATCCACAGGAATGTGTGTTCACCCTCTGAGCGCCCTCTGAGCTTCAGCTGCACGTGCTCTACTTCCCTGCTGAGTGCTCTGTTGGACACCTTAGTTCTTAAAGGGATAGTGCAGCTATTAAAAAAAAAAAAAATCCTTGCTTTTTCTTCTGAAGGCCACAAACATGATTTTCTCTACTTTTTTTTTTTTCTGCTAGGAGTGTTAACAAATACATTCTTCATTTATTCATTCAACAAATACTTGTTTACCGAGGGCCAGGTTCAATGCTATCTTGTAGATTTTCCTTACAGCAGCTCCCCGTCTCTGAGAGTCTAGCGGATACTCTTCGAAACACTCATTTGACCTTAGCTACTGACTTTAGTGAAGGGGTATCTGGATAGTTAAAAAAAGAGAAAGAATGTTCTAGTCTGTCCTAAAGACAGCTGAGCTGAACAACAACAAAATAGGAGAATGTTCTCTTCTGAAGACAGCTGAAGAGTTGTTTCAGCAAATACTAGCTAAAATAAGTTTGCCATGAAAAATAATGCACAAAAGGTAAGTAAGCCATGGAAGCACACCCATTTCTAGATTGCATTTTAACCTACCACTTTCTACAGACTACTTTATTATCGTTTCCAATTAAACAATAACAATACTCAAAACAAAAAATTTGGAAAACCCAAAACAGCATTAAAAAAGTCAGTCATGTTATAGGTCAGTTATATCTCAATAAAGCTGGGGGCAAAACACAGTCAGAAGCCAAACATCCAAGGTAACAACTCATGACGTAATATGTTTGAAACTAAACTCAATATTTTTCCCCATGCATATGAGAAACACGTGTATTATAACCAGAAGCTGACATATTGTTTCTACTACAGTATTTCCTGCACTGGTTAATATGAACCTAAATAGAAACGGAACAGTTGCATCCTGTCCTGTGAATGTACTGTAGCTTTCTCAAACAATCACCTTCAGTATTGGATACCTAGGCTGTCTCCGAAATTTGCTGTCATAAATAATGCTTTAATGAACTTCCATACACAATTCTTTGCAGACATCTCTTAATTCCTCTTGGAGTAAAGTCCTAGAAATTGAAATGCTGGATGAAGGAATACACAGTTTTTAAAGCTTTTGATAATATAGTAACAAATTGCCCTTTAAAAAAAACATGCTAATCAACACCCCCACACCATGTAAAATTGCCAGGGAAACAGCTATCACAGAAGAGATCTTGGTTAAAAATGAGGCAATTTTGGGGGCACAAGACATGAACAGACATTTCTCCAAAGACACACAAATGGCTAACAGACACATGAAAAGATGCTCAACATCACTCGGCATCTGGGAAATCCAAATCAAAACCACAATGAGATACCACCTCACACCGGTCAGAATGGCTGAAATTAACAAGTCAGGAAACAAAAGATGTTGGTGAGGATGTGGAAAAAGGGGAACCCTCTTACACTGTTGGTGGGAATGCAAGCTGGTGCAACCACTCTGGAAACCACTACGGAGGTTCCTCAAAAAGTTAAAAATATAACTGCCCTCTGACCCAGCAATTACACTACTAGGTATTTATCCAAAGGACACAAACATACTGATTCCAAGGGGCACATGCACCCCAATGTTTATAGCAGCAATGTCCACAACAGCAAAAAATATGGAAAGAGGCAGATGTCCTTCATCAGATGAATGGATAAAGAAGATGTGGTGTACACACACACACACACACACACACACACAAACAAACAATGGAATATTACTCAGCCATCAAAAAGAATGAAATCTTGCCATTTCCAACCATGTGGATGGAACTAGAGAGCATTATGCTAAGCGAAATAAGTCAGTCAGAGAAAGAGAAATGCCATATGATTTCACTCATATGTGGAATTTAAGAAACAAAACAGATGAATACACAGGAAGGGAAGGAAAACTAAAATAAGATGAAAAAGGGAGGCAAACCATAAGAGACTCTTACTATAGGAAACAAACTGGGGGTTGCTGAAGGGGAGGTGGGTGGGGCGATGGGGTAATTGGGTGATGGGCATTAAGGAGGGCACTTCATGTAATGAGCACTGGGTCATTTTTGCAATTGATGAATCACTAAATTCTACCCCTGAAACTAATAATAGACTATATGTTAACTAAATTGAATTTAATAAAATTTTTTTAAAAAAAGAATGAGGCACTTTTTTTTGGAGAGTGTCAGAAATTTAGCATTGGAAAGGATTATTGATGAAGGTCATCCAATCTTTAACCTTAGCAGTAATACACTAGCGTCATCCGGTGAGCTGCTAAAAACTGCCAATATTGGGCCCCACTCTCAGAGATTCTGATTTTATTAGTCTTGGGTGGATCCCGGGCATGGTATCATCTTAAAGTTTCCCAAGTGGTTCTAATGTCGGCCAAGGTTGAGAACCCCTGAACTCAAGGTGTTTTTAAATGAATGAAATTTGCAAAAGTTTGGGTTCAGATGTGTGTCAAACACATTCCTGAGGTTTTTCCTATAATTCTTTGACTTTATAAAAATATTTCTGAGAAAACTGTGAGTTTATAAACCTCTGAAAGGAAATCACAAACATGTCTATGACCGGTTCTTTTAGTGGTGTCGAGGTGAACAAAAAATGGTGGCCCCCATGCCATCAGCAGGATTGCAATCAGAGGGGAGAGAGTAGGTCGCCATGGGTGGCTTTGCTGTCACAATTTGGTCAGAGATGGAGAGAGCCCTGCGTGGACACAGACTGAGTCCTAAAGGACAGTATGAAATAGGAGGAAGGGCGTGGCTTTGGGGACATACACACCTTCGACTGAATTCCAGGTCTGTCCTTTGTTCCTGTTTGACCCTGAGCAAATTCTTTACTCTTCTGGGTCACAGTTTTCCCATCTGTAAAATGAGGCCATATTGCAACTACCTCGTAGGGCAGTGGCCAGGTTTACACTATGAAAACAATATATAGTTCCTGGCACTGACCAAAGATAACCACCTTTCCTTCCTAGCACCTGAAATGCTTCATGCACAGCCTTCTGTGCAGTGCACTTACTCCTTGGTTTATTTTCAATATAAGGGAATGCACTCGTTCTGACTACACTTCCAGTTAGGATGTGTGGGTTCTAAGGCCAGCTCTGCCGCTCCCTAGAGTGCAAGGCATAGCTTTGCAGAGCCCCAGTTTCCTCCTGGAAACGTCTCAAGGCCCCTCCCAACGTCAACAATCTCTAAAGGAGATCTTTTCCCTTGCTTGGAACTTTTGATATTCAAATTAACTGTACTTAAGAGAACATTCCATGGCATGATTTAAAAAAAAAAAACTATAATTTAAAGAGTGCCTATTACGTCTATCCTGCACATATGTGTTGTAGCATTTAAAGTCACAACGACCATAGGAGGTACATATTTGTACCCCCATTAATGTGTGAGGGAACGGATCCAATGAAAAATATTTCATCCGTAATTACACAGTCAGCATTTGGCACAACTGAGATCTGAATGCAAGTTTATCCCAAAACCCTTGACCCCAGCATGCTGAATTCCTAAGTGCTGCTGGTTATCGAAACTGGACTGATTATTCAGAGATAAACTCTTCCTTCAAGCTTTTTCATTTTCCTCTTCTTTCCCATTCTCTTCTTACCAATTGTTTTATTAGCCCCTCCACGAGAGGTTCTGTGGACATGGGAAAAACTCTGAACTCTGATTTTCTAGATTCCTTGGAGTGACCCACATCAACACATCCTACTAAATTCAAAGCAAGTGCACCCCCAACTCATCCTTTTTTAGCTGGATCCCCCAAATGTCCCAGACCACCTCAACCCTACCCAAGAGCTGAGGAAGCAGGAATGGAAGCAAATGGCAGTATTTACAGATTCCAGCTAAAATAATTGCACTTTTCCAGGTTTATAAAATATATGAACAGGTAATCAGATTGCGAAGACCCCTTCTAGGGCCTTGGAAGGGGTCCCTTGAAATGAGGAGCCCCTAGGTTTTCGCTTCCTCAGCAGCAGGAAATCCACCTCCAGGGCTACCTTGCTCAATGGCATTTTGCAATGAGACTTGCTCTCATTCACACACGGCTACAGATGCATTCACGGTTAAACGGAAATAATTATTGCTATGAAATACGGCCTAATTTCTCTATTATTACCATCGTACATGATGGATTTTCCTTCTTGCCTTAAAATTCGGAATTATCTGATTTTAATTATTTTCAGGGCATTGTTGAATGCTTATTCTGCCCAGGAGAGGTGAAGGACAGGCATGCTCACCACTCCCCGGGATTTTGCTCTTGTTGGGGAATTTATGTATGTTTAATGTAAGACAGTAGCCAACAAAAGTAAAATTACTGTCCGAG
This sequence comes from Callorhinus ursinus, assembly GCF_003265705.2. Classification (NCBI taxonomy): domain Eukaryota; kingdom Metazoa; phylum Chordata; class Mammalia; order Carnivora; family Otariidae; genus Callorhinus; species Callorhinus ursinus. The sequence continues at coordinate 6,386,292 of NW_027397124.1, read as the reverse complement.
GCAAGAGGTGTGAGCTCTACCCATTCAATACTTTTAACATTTAAATTATAAGAAGCTTAGTAGCTTCACCTATCAAACACGAGGCTCCTACCACTTATTCATCCAGCTTCTCCTGAACCAATGGCGCTATTAGTCCTGCTAACACATCCCTTAGGGGTTGAAAATTATATGGCCTGAAGAAACTTCCAAAGGTTTTGGCTAGAAGTGCTATAAAACTTTACTGCAACAGACAGGTACAGCGTGTTCTATAAAGTACAGGTGTGTTTGTGTGTGTGTGTGTGTGTGTGAGTTCAAATAAGACAGACTATGATGTTTCTGAGAATAGAAACACAAAATAGTTGAGTTAATTCTAGGAGAAAAATGATCAACCCAATAAACTGCTTTCCAAATTAACTGCATCCTCTAAAATAATTTTTTGGATCAATTTTTAAAGAAATCTTCATAAATACAGAAACTCCATATAATGAATCCATGTCAATTTTCAAGTGCAAATGACTTACTGCTTCTGGTCATGGTCTTCAGTGAGAAGCTATCTTGTCCAAATGATTTCCAGGAGATTATGGGAGGAGACAAAGGAGAAGGGGATGAGTACCCTCCCTCCAACCTTAAGGTTTTAACAGTTTTCTTCTTTTTAAAACCATGGAATCTTTCTTCAAATGGAATGGCATGAGCTCAGTAGGTAACACAAATGGAGGAAGTAGTTCTAGTTAAGGCAGGGGTGAGGGTCCTGTTCCCCCATCTTCCCCTTGCACACATGGACACACAGACACACTTCCCCCAGTTCCGGTCCCTAGGGTACCTGTGAATCCCCAGGAGCCCTTGGGGCACAGGTTTTTAAAGCCTAGTTAATGAGCACTACAAATAAATACAAGTTAAGGAGCTAAAGGAGTCCATGGACTCATAGACAAGGTGTGGAACAAGATTTTTGAAAAAGCTTATTTAAAATTGAAAAAGATCAGGATGCCTGGGTGGCTCAGCTGGTTAAGCATCTGCCTTTGACTCAGGTCATGATCCCAGGGTCCTGGGATCAAGTCCCACATGGGGCTCCTTGCTCAGCAGGGAGTCTGCTCCTCTCTTTGCCTGCCGCTCCCCCTGCTTCTGCTCTCTCTCTGACAAATAAATAAATAAAATCTTTAAAAAATTGAAAAAGATCGAAGACCCCAGAGTAGCGCTGTCTAATAAATTTTTGCAGTGATGGAAATGTTCTGTGTCTGTGCCACCAAATACATTCACCACTAGCCATGTTTGGCTACTGAGCCC